>NW_028162530.1:253905-353905 GCF_964263955.1 Coregonus lavaretus
AGTGTGATTGGCTATGAGGTTCTTGTAGACAGATGTACTACACTACCCATAATGCTCCTTCTCAATAAGTCTTACTGACCAGGTGTGAACTTGAGGACTCTGCTCTTGGGGTTGTAGTCCACTCCGGACTGGGCTGAACCGTCCCGGGTGCTGCAGCGGACCTTGGAGGTGCGGTCCTGGTCTCCTGACCTAACCACCTTGATGTTAAGCACCTCGATGCCGTCTGGTCCAGGGGGCTCCCGCACCTGGTACGACGTCTGCTCAAACTCTATGGTGGGGGCTGGGGTGGTACAATATCAATGTTCACTTTATAATGAACATGTGAAATTAAACTTGCAATGCATTTTTACAATGACTGGGCTTTTTCCTATGTAGAAGATTACCCTGTGTTTCTGTTGGTAATGTCTTACAATGCTATTACCTTATACAATACATTACATACTATACAGTACATACCATTACAAACTATCAACTGCCAGTCTGCCACTCTATTCATAACTATCAACTGCCAGTCTGCCACTCTATTCATAACTATCAACTGCCAGTCTGCCACTCTATTCATAACTATCAACTGCCAGTCTGCCACTCTATTCATAACTATCAACTGCCCGTCTGCCACTCTATTCATAACTATCAACTGCCCGTCTGCCACTCTATTCATAACTATCAACTGCCAGTCTGCCACTCTATTCATAACTATCAACTGCCCGTCTGCCACTCTATTCATAACTATCAACTGCCCGTCTGCCACTCTATTCATAACTATCAACTGCCCGTCTGCCACTCTATTCATAACTATCAACTGCCAGTCTGCCACTCTATTCATAACTATCAACTGCCAGTCTGCCACTCTATTCATAACTATCAACTGCCCGTCTGCCACTCTATTCATAACTATCAACTGCCCGTCTGCCACTCTATTCATAACTATCAACTGCCAGTCTGCCACTCTATTCATAACTATCAACTGCCAGTCTGCCACTCTATTCATAACTATCAACTGCCCGTCTGCCACTCTATTCATAACTATCAACTGCCAGTCTGCCACTCTATTCATAACTATCAACTGCCAGTCTGCCACTCTATTCATAACTATCAACTGCCAGTCTGCCACTCTATTCATAACTATCAACTGCCAGTCTGCCACTCTATTCATAACTATCAACTGCCAGTCTGCCACTCTATTCATAAGAGAAGCATTGAGATTAGGGAAGCCTGAGCGTTGCTTACCGTCCTCGTCGTTAGTGATGATTACCGTGACCATGTCACTAACTCCCACCAAGGCTCCGCTCCAGTGGTCCCCCAGTGGCGTCCCAAGATGCACCTGGAACTCCTCCTCAGGCTCGAACACAGAGTCGTCATTGATGTGCACCGTGCAGTTCTTTACCTGGACCACCATCATCATCATCATCATCATCATCATCATCACCATAACATCATCATCATAACATCATCATCATCATCATAATCATCATCATCATCATAACATCAAAGCCAACTTTATTGGTCTGGTTCTATACAGATGTTTTTAACACATTGGGCTAGATGTAACAAACTATTATAACAACATTTCATTTACAGAATCTACGTGGGCTTGATAAAGAACTTACCTTCTCTCCCTTGAGGAAGATGATACGTGAGTCGTCAGCGTTCCTCCTCTCCTCGAAGTCGTCCATGACCATGGCAGACATGGTGCGTGTGAAGCAGAGGACAGAGGACTTGAACGTCAGGTCTCCCGTTCTAACGATGGGGATGCTCAGCACACCCTCATTCTCCTTCACCTTGTATGCCGTCTTCTCAAACTGCATGCTGGGAACTGGGAGGAGGGAATTGTGGGTAAATGAGTAGGGATTATGAAGTACTGTACAATAAAACTACAATTTCAGATGGAGTTTTCCTTCTTCCAGGACACTGTGATCTAGATGTGACTTTTATTTATTTATTGCTAACATATGATGGGGGTCCCTGGGTCGCCGGTTTGCCTGTGAGGGGGTCCCTGGGCAAGAAAAGCACAAAAAAACCTGTTCTAGAAGACAGGTATGTATGTGTGTGTGTGTGTGTGTGTGTGTGTGTGTGTGTGTGTAGGGGTGTACTTACGGTCCAAGGTATCAGTGATGACCACGGAGGCTTCGAAGGGTTCCAGAAGGACGGCCCCCTGAGGGGAGGAGAGGAACACTACGAAGGACTCAGCCCCCTCGATGGCCGGGTTCTGGATGTCATCCATGATGGTCAGACTGCACGTCTGGAGAGAGAGGGAGAGAGAGAGAGAGAGAGAGAGAGAGAGAGTGAGACAGAGAGACAGGGAGAGAGAGAGAGAGAGAATTACATTTAATGACCTACAGGACAAAATACAAACCCTCCAACCCAAAAAGGCCTGTGGTGTTGATGGTCTCCTCAATGAAATGATAAAATATACAGACCACAAATTCCAATTAGCTATACTTAAACTCTTTAACATCATCCTTAGCTCTGGCATCTTCCCCAATATTTGGAACCAAGAACTGGTCACCCCAATCCACAAAAGTGGAGACAAATTTGACCCCAATAACTACCGTGGGATATGCGTCAACAGCAACCTTGGGAAAATCCTCTACATTATCATTAACAGCAGACAAGTTCATTTCCTCAGTAAAAACAATGTATTGAGCAAATGTCAAATTGGCTTTTTACCAAATTACCGTACGACAGACCACGTATTCACCCTGCACACCCTAATTGACAAACAAACAAACCAAAACAAAGGCAAAGTCTTCTCATGCTTTGTTGATTTAAAAAAAGCTTTTGACTCAATTTGGCATGAGGGTCTGCTATACAAATTGATGGAATGTGGGGTCGGGGGAAAAACATATGACATCATAAAATCCATGTACACAAACAACAAGTGTGCGGTTAAAATTGGCAAAAAACACACACATTTCTTTCCACAGGGCCGTGGGGTGAGACAGGGATGCAGTTTAAGCCCCACCCTCTTCAACATATACAGTGGGGGAAAAAAGTATTTAGTCAGCCACCAATTGTGCATGTTCTCCCACTTAAAAAGATGAAAGAGGCCTGTAATTTTCATCATAGGTACACGTCAACTATGACAGACAAATTGAGGAAAAATATTCAGAAAATCACATTGTAGGATTTTTAATGAATTTATTTGCAAATTATGGTGGAAAATAAGTATTTGGTCACCTACAAACAAGCAAGATTTCTGGCTCTCACAGACCTGTAACTTCTTCTTTAAGAGGCTCCTCTGTCCTCCACTCGTTACCTGTATTAATGGCACCTGTTTGAACTTGTTATCAGTATAAAAGACACCTGTCCACAACCTCAAACAGTCACACTCCAAACTCCACTATGGCCAAGACCAAAGAGCTGTCAAAGGACACTAGAAACAAAATTGTAGACCTGCACCAGGCTGGGAAGACTGAATCTGCAATAGGTAAGCAGCTTGGTTTGAAGAAATCAACTGTGGGAGCAATTATTAGGAAATGGAAGACATACAAGACCACTGATAATCTCCCTCGATCTGGGGCTCCACGCAAGATCTCACCCCGTGGGGTCAAAATGATCACAAGAACGGTGAGCAAAAATCCCAGAACCACACAGGGGGACCTAGTGAATGACCTGCAGAGAGCTGGGACCAAAGTAACAAAGCCTACCATCAGTAACACACTACGCCGCCAGGGACTCAAATCCTGCAGTGCAGACGTGTCCCCCTGCTTAAGCCAGTACATGTCCAGGCCCGTCTGAAGTTTGCTAGAGTGCATTTGGATGATCCAGAAGAGGATTGGGAGAATGTCATATGGTCAGATTAAACCAAAATAGAACTTTTTGGTAAAAACTCAACTCGTCGTGTTTGGAGGACAAAGAATGCTGAGTTGCATCCAAAGAACACCATACCTACTGTGAAGCATGGGGGTGGAAACATCATGCTTTGGGGCTGTTTTTCTGCAAAGGGACCAGGTCGACTGATCCGTGTAAAGGAAAGAATGAATGGGGCCATGTATCGTGAGATTTTGAGTGAAAACCTCCTTCCATCAGCAAGGGCATTGAAGATGAAACATGGCTGGGTCTTTCAGCATGACAATGATTCCAAACACACCGCCCGGGCAACGAAGGAGTGGCTTCGTAAGAAGCATTTCAAGGTCCTGGAGTGGCCTAGCCAGTCTCCAGATCTCAACCCCATAGAACATTTTTGGAGGGAGTTGAAAGTCTGTGTTGCCCAGCGACAGCCCCAAAACATCACTGCTCTAGAGGAGATCTGCATGGAGGAATGGGCCAAAATACCAGCAACAGTGTGTGAAAACCTTGTGAAGACTTACAGAAAACGTTTGACCTGTGCCATTGCCAACAAAGGGTATATAACAAAGTATTGAGAAACTTTTGTTGTTGACCAAATACTTATTTTCCACCATAATTTGCAAATAAATTCATAAAAAATACTACAATGTGATTTTCTGGATTTTTTTTCCTCATTTTGTCTGTCATAGTTGACGTGTACCTATGATGAAAATTACAGGCCTCTCTCATCTTTTTAATTGGGAGAACATGCACAATTGGTGGCTGACTAAATACTTTTTTCCCCACTGTATATCAACGAATTGGCGAGGGCACTAGAACAGTCTGCAGCACCCGGCCTCACCCTACTAGAATCTGAAGTCAAATGTCTACTGTTTGCTGATGATCTGGTGCTTCTGTCACCAACCAAGGAGGGCCTACAGCAGCACATAGATCCTCTGCACAGATTCTGTCAGACCTGGGCCCTGACAGTTAATCTCAGTAAGACAAAAATAATAGAGAGAGAGAGAGAGAGAGAGAGAGAGAGAGAGAGAGAGAGAGAGAGAGAGAGAGAGAGAGAGAGAGAGAGAGAGAGAGAGAGAGAGAGAGAGAGAGAGAGAGAGAGAGAGAGAGAGAGAGAGAGAGAGAGAGAGAGAGAGAGAGAGAGAGAGAGAGAGAGAGAGAGAGAGAGAGAGAGAGAGAGAGAGAGAGAGAGAGAGAGAGAGAGATAGATAGATAGACAGAGCGAGGAAAGAGACGGACCATGACACTAAATTCCTACTCTCAATACAAAAAGCAACACACACTAAAATCTTTTAGAAAAATGATTACATCGCTGACATTGGTATTTTTGCTAATGTAAACACGTCTATCAAATGCTTTGAAAATGCTAATAGAGTCAATGATAGACTCTGAAGTCTATTAGCAATAATGCTTTATTACAGGTGACAGGTTCAGTACGCATCCCTGCGTTCTTTACCAGTAAGTAGGCTGGCCTTCTTTGAAGTCACATAGTCAATTCATTGCTGTCTTTTATTTATAAAGCTCTTTTACAAAAACTCCCACTGTACCTAACATATTTAATAACATTTTACGAGTTACCATACCCGGTCTCAGGGATGGCTAACTCTAGCAATCCCTTCGGTCTCCGCAGAGTTAGGTAAATCAGCTTTTCTTTGCACCCCATGTATGGAACAATCTACAGAGTTCCCTCCAATAGGATGTGCTGGTGCCTCTCGGGCAGTTCATCATGTTGATTGGGGACCTCTTTGATGAGGAATGAGATTGTTTTTCTTGAGTGTGTTTGTCATTTTCTATATTTGTATTCTTTTGTATAATTGTGTACATGCAGGGCTCCCTTGCAAAATAAAGCTTGGTCTCAAGGTCTCTTTCAAAATAAAAGTAAAATAAAAAATGATATCTTCTTTACCTCAATAGTCTTGCCGGCTTTGAACTCCACCTTCCTCGAGGAGGGGATGTAGTCGACCCCGGGGGTGGCGGAGGGGGGGTCAGAGGGCCGTGTGGCACACCACACAGAGGTCACAGACGACAGGTCACTGCCCTGCCGCAGCACTGGGATCTCTATGGTGCCTGGAGGTCAAGGGTCAGAGGTTAAGGGGTGTAAGGTCAGGGGTCAGAGTTGTACTCTGTAATACTTCCTGTTCTCCAATGGTTCATTCAAGCAATGATATACAGTATATCTATTGGTTATTGAAGAATATAACATTTCGCTCTAGCATAGCCCTAAATCTAAAGTCTCCAGATATAGAACTATACTAGGGACACTGTACTGCAGGTATACTGCTTCTTATTAGCCTTTAGAACGCTTTGATCTTATATCATGCTCAGGTAGCTTAGTGGTTAAGAGCGTTGTGCCAGTAACCGAAAGGTCGCTGGTTCTAATCCCTGAGCCGACTAGGTGAAAAATCTGTCGATGTGGCCTTGAGCAAGTGCACCTCTAATTTGCTTTTGTGAGTCGCTCTGGATAAGAGCGTCTACTAAAATGTAAAATAATGCCTTATGATCTCTTACTGGCGTCCTCGCTGAACGTAAACGTAGCACTGCCCAGGGATACCGTCGAAGCATCATTTGGCCCGTCGATAACCACCTTCGCCACACTGACGTCACCCATGCGGGCATTATCCGAGGCGTCCGATAGGTGGAGCTCAAACTCCTCGGAGAGTTCGTATTCGCTGTCGTCGATGAGCTTGACGTCGCAGGTGGACATAGAGACACCGGGGCCGAAGACGACCCTGCTGTCACCAGACATACCTCGACTCTTATAGTCAGAACCAGACTCCAGGGCGTGTAGACTGCTACCCTGGGCTGACTTAGGGACCGTGTAACAGAGAGCTGAGACCGTACTGCTGGTGTCACCTGGAAGGAGAGAGGAGGAAAGAAAATGAATGCCTACTCACTGTATGGTCTGAAGGATAGTACTGCCACTGCACTAAGTAGCACAACTGGAAGTCACAGGTAATATATTTGCTTGAGTGATAGGCTACTGGAAGTCTCCTGCTCTATTACCTCATGATAGGGTCAGGGTTCGGGTTAGGGTCAGGATTCGGGTTTGGGTTAGTGATAGTGTAATGATTACTAGTACCTTTCCTCTCTATAGGAGCGTGTATAGGGTTAGGGTTAATACCTTCCCTCTCTATAGGAGTGTGTATAGGGTTAGGGTTAATACCTTTCCTCTCTATAGGAGTGTGTATAGGGTTAGGGTTAATACCTTTCCTCTCTAAAGGAGTGTGTATAGGGTTAGGGTTAATACCTTTCCTCTCTATAGGAGCGTGTATAGGGTTAATACCTTTCCTCTCTATAGGAGCATGTATAGGGTTAGGGTTAATACCTTTCCTTCTATAGGAGTGTGTATAGGGTTAGGGTTAATACCTTTCCTCTCTATAGGAGTGTGTATAGGGTTAGGGTTAATACCTTCCCTCTCTATAGGAGCGTGTATGGGGTTAATACCTTCCCTCTCTATAGGGGCGTGTATAGGGTTAGGGTTAATACCTTCCCTCTCTATAGGAGCGTGTATAGGGTTAATACCTTTCCTCTCTATAGGAGCGTGTATAGGGTTAGGGTTAATACCTTCCCTCTCTATAGGAGCGTGTATAGGGTTAATACCTTTCCTCTCTATAGGAGCGTGTATAGGGTTAGGGTTAGTACCTTCCCTCTCTATAGGAGCGTGTATAGGGTTAGGGTTAATACCTTCCCTCTCTATAGGAGCGTGTATAGGGTTAGGGTTAATACCTTTCCTCTCTATAGGAGCGTGTATAGGGTTAGGGTTAATACCTTCCCTCTCTATAGGAGTGTGTATAGGGTTAGTACCTTTCCTCTCTATAGAAGTGTGTATAGGGTTAGGGTTAATACCTTCCCTCTCTATAGGAGCGTGTATAGGGTTAATACCTTCCCTCTCTATAGGAGCGTGTATAGGGTTAGGGTTAATACCTTCCCTCTCTATAGGAGCGTGCATAGGGTTAATACCTTTCCTCTCTATAGGAGCGTGTATAGGGTTAGGGTTAATACCTTTCCTCTCTATAGGAGTGTGTATAGGGTTAATACCTTCCCTCTCTATAGGAGCGTGTATAGGGTTAATACCTTTCCTCTCTATAGGAGCGTGTATAGGGTTAATACCTTCCCTCTCTATAGGAGCATGTATAGGGTTAGGGTTAATACCTTTCCTCTCTATAGGAGCGTGTATAGGGTTAGGGTTAATACCTTTCCTCTCTATAGGAGCGTGTATAGGGTTAGTACCTTTCCTCTCTATAGGAGTGTGTATAGGGTTAGGGTTAATACCTTTCCTCTCTATAGGAGTGTGTATAGGGTTAATACCTTTCCTCTCTATAGGAGCGTGTATAGGGTTAGGGTTAATACCTTCCCTCTCTATAGGAGCGTGTATAGGGTTAGGGTTAATACCTTTCCTCTCTATAGGAGCGTGTATAGGGTTAGGGTTAATACCTTCCCTCTCTATAGGAGCGTGTATATGGTTAGGGTTAATACCTTCCCTCTCTATAGGAGCGTGTATAGGGTTAATACCTTTCCTCTCTATAGGAGCATGTATAGGGTTAATACCTTCCCTCTCTATAGGAGCGTGTATAGGGTTAGGGTTAATACCTTTCCTCTCTATAGGAGTGTGTATAGGGTTAGGGTTAATACCTTTCCTCTCTATAGAAGTGTGTATAGTGTTAATACCTTTCCTCTCTATAGGAGCGTGTATAGGGTTAGGGTTAATACCTTTCCTCTCTATAGGAGCGTGTATAGGGTTAGGGTTAATACCTTCCCTCTCTATAGGAGTGTGTATAGGGTTAGTACCTTTCCTCTCTATAGAAGTGTGTATAGGGTTTGGGTTAATACCTTCCCTCTCTATAGGAGCGTGTATAGGGTTAATACCTTCCCTCTCTATAGGAGCGTGTATAGGGTTAGGGTTAATACCTTCCCTCTCTATAGGAGCGTGCATAGGGTTAATACCTTTCCTCTCTATAGGAGCGTGTATAGGGTTAGGGTTAATACCTTTCCTCTCTATAGGAGTGTGTATAGGG
Organism: Coregonus lavaretus; assembly: GCF_964263955.1. Taxonomy (NCBI): domain Eukaryota; kingdom Metazoa; phylum Chordata; class Actinopteri; order Salmoniformes; family Salmonidae; genus Coregonus; species Coregonus lavaretus. The sequence continues at coordinate 262,713 of NW_028162530.1, forward strand.
TTAATACCTTCCCTCTCTATAGGAGCGTGTATAGGGTTAATACCTTTCCTCTCTATAGGAGCGTGTATAGGGTTAATACCTTCCCTCTCTATAGGAGCATGTATAGGGTTAGGGTTAATACCTTTCCTCTCTATAGGAGCGTGTATAGGGTTAGGGTTAATACCTTTCCTCTCTATAGGAGCGTGTATAGGGTTAGTACCTTTCCTCTCTATAGGAGTGTGTATAGGGTTAGGGTTAATACCTTTCCTCTCTATAGGAGTGTGTATAGGGTTAATACCTTTCCTCTCTATAGGAGCGTGTATAGGGTTAGGGTTAATACCTTCCCTCTCTATAGGAGCGTGTATAGGGTTAGGGTTAATACCTTCCCTCTCTATAGGAGCGTGTATAGGGTTAATACCTTCCCTCTCTATAGGAGCGTGTATGGGGTTAGGGTTAATACCTTTCCTCTCTATAGGAGCGTGTATAGGGTTAATACCTTCCCTCTCTATAGGAGCGTGTATAGGGTTAGGGTTAATACCTTCCCTCTCTATAGGAGCGTGTATAGGGTTAATACCTTCCCTCTCTATAGGAGCGTGTATGGGGTTAGGGTTAATACCTTTCCTCTCTATAGGAGCGTGTATAGGGTTAGGGTTAATACCTTTCCTCTCTATAGGAGCGTGTATAGGGTTAATACCTTTCCTCTCTATAGAAGTGTGTATAGGGTTAGGGTTAATACCTTCCCTCTCTATAGGAGCGTGTATAGGGTTAATACCTTCCCTCTCTATAGGAGCGTGTATGGGGTTAGGGTTAATACCTTTCCTCTCTATAGGAGCGTGTATAGGGTTAGGGTTAATACCTTTCCTCTCTATAGGAGCGTGTATAGGGTTAATACCTTTCCTCTCTATAGAAGTGTGTATAGGGTTAGGGTTAATACCTTACCTCTCTATAGGAGCGTGTATAGGGTTAGGGTTAATACATTTCCTCTCTATAGGAGCGTGTATAGGGTTAGGGTTAATACCTTTCCTCTCTATAGGAGCGTGTATAGGGTTAATACCTTTCCTCTCTATAGAAGTGTGTATAGGGTTAGGGTTAATACCTTTCCTCTCTATAGGAGCGTGTATAGGGTTAGGGTTAATACCTTTCCTCTCTATAGGAGCGTGTATAGGGTTAGAGTTAGTACCTTCCCTCTCTATAGGAGCGTGTATAGGGTTAGTACCTTTCCTCTCTATAGGAGCGTGTATAGGGTTAGGGTTAATACCTTCCCTCTCTATAGGAGCGTGCATAGGGTTAATACCTTTCCTCTCTATAGGAGCGTGTATAGGGTTAGGGTTAATACCTTTCCTCTCTATAGGAGTGTGTATAGGGTTAATACCTTCCCTCTCTATAGGAGCGTGTATAGGGTTAATACCTTTCCTCTCTATAGGAGCGTGTATAGGGTTAATACCTTCCCTCTCTATAGGAGCATGTATAGGGTTAGGGTTAATACCTTTCCTCTCTATAGGAGCGTGTATAGGGTTAGGGTTAATACCTTTCCTCTCTATAGGAGCGTGTATAGGGTTAGTACCTTTCCTCTCTATAGGAGTGTGTATAGGGTTAGGGTTAATACCTTTCCTCTCTATAGGAGTGTGTATAGGGTTAATACCTTTCCTCTCTATAGGAGCGTGTATAGGGTTAGGGTTAATACCTTCCCTCTCTATAGGAGCGTGTATAGGGTTAGGGTTAATACCTTTCCTCTCTATAGGAGCGTGTATAGGGTTAGGGTTAATACCTTCCCTCTCTATAGGAGCGTGTATAGGGTTAGGGTTAATACCTTCCCTCTCTATAGGAGCGTGTATAGGGTTAATACCTTTCCTCTCTATAGGAGCATGTATAGGGTTAATACCTTCCCTCTCTATAGGAGCGTGTATAGGGTTAGGGTTAATACCTTTCCTCTCTATAGGAGTGTGTATAGGGTTAGGGTTAATACCTTTCCTCTCTATAGAAGTGTGTATAGTGTTAATACCTTTCCTCTCTATAGGAGCGTGTATAGGGTTAGGGTTAATACCTTTCCTCTCTATAGGAGCGTGTATAGGGTTAGGGTTAATACCTTCCCTCTCTATAGGAGTGTGTATAGGGTTAGTACCTTTCCTCTCTATAGAAGTGTGTATAGGGTTTGGGTTAATACCTTCCCTCTCTATAGGAGCGTGTATAGGGTTAATACCTTCCCTCTCTATAGGAGCGTGTATAGGGTTAGGGTTAATACCTTCCCTCTCTATAGGAGCGTGCATAGGGTTAATACCTTTCCTCTCTATTGGAGCGTGTATAGGGTTAGGGTTAATACCTTTCCTCTCTATAGGAGTGTGTATAGGGTTAATACCTTCCCTCTCTATAGGAGCGTGTATAGGGTTAATACCTTTCCTCTCTATAGGAGCGTGTATAGGGTTAATACCTTCCCTCTCTATAGGAGCATGTATAGGGTTAGGGTTAATACCTTTCCTCTCTATAGGAGCGTGTATAGGGTTAGGGTTAATACCTTTCCTCTCTATAGGAGCGTGTATAGGGTTAGTACCTTTCCTCTCTATAGGAGTGTGTATAGGGTTAGGGTTAATACCTTTCCTCTCTATAGGAGTGTGTATAGGGTTAATACCTTTCCTCTCTATAGGAGCGTGTATAGGGTTAGGGTTAATACCTTCCCTCTCTATAGGAGCGTGTATAGGGTTAGGGTTAATACCTTCCCTCTCTATAGGAGCGTGTATAGGGTTAATACCTTCCCTCTCTATAGGAGCGTGTATGGGGTTAGGGTTAATACCTTTCCTCTCTATAGGAGCGTGTATAGGGTTAATACCTTCCCTCTCTATAGGAGCGTGTATAGGGTTAGGGTTAATACCTTCCCTCTCTATAGGAGCGTGTATAGGGTTAATACCTTCCCTCTCTATAGGAGCGTGTATGGGGTTAGGGTTAATACCTTTCCTCTCTATAGGAGCGTGTATAGGGTTAGGGTTAATACCTTTCCTCTCTATAGGAGCGTGTATAGGGTTAATACCTTTCCTCTCTATAGAAGTGTGTATAGGGTTAGGGTTAATACCTTCCCTCTCTATAGGAGCGTGTATAGGGTTAATACCTTCCCTCTCTATAGGAGCGTGTATGGGGTTAGGGTTAATACCTTTCCTCTCTATAGGAGCGTGTATAGGGTTAGGGTTAATACCTTTCCTCTCTATAGGAGCGTGTATAGGGTTAATACCTTTCCTCTCTATAGAAGTGTGTATAGGGTTAGGGTTAATACCTTACCTCTCTATAGGAGCGTGTATAGGGTTAGGGTTAATACATTTCCTCTCTATAGGAGCGTGTATAGGGTTAGGGTTAATACCTTTCCTCTCTATAGGAGCGTGTATAGGGTTAATACCTTTCCTCTCTATAGAAGTGTGTATAGGGTTAGGGTTAATACCTTTCCTCTCTATAGGAGCGTGTATAGGGTTAGGGTTAATACCTTTCCTCTCTATAGGAGCGTGTATAGGGTTAGAGTTAGTACCTTCCCTCTCTATAGGAGCGTGTATAGGGTTAGTACCTTTCCTCTCTATAGGAGCGTGTATAGGGTTAGGGTTAATACATTTCCTCTCTATAGGAGCGTGTATAGGGTTAATACCTTTCCTCTCTATAGGAGCGTGTATAGGGTTAGGGTTAATACCTTCCCTCTCTATAGGAGCGTGTATAGGGTTAGGGTTAATACCTTTCCTCTCTATAGGAGCGTGTATAGGGTTAGGGTTAATACCTTCCCTCTCTATAGGAGCGTGTATAGGGTTAGGGTTAATACCTTCCCTCTCTATAGGAGCGTGTATAGGGTTAATACCTTTCCTCTCTATAGGAGCATGTATAGGGTTAATACCTTCCCTCTCTATAGGAGCGTGTATAGGGTTAGGGTTAATACCTTTCCTCTCTATAGGAGTGTGTATAGGGTTAGGGTTAATACCTTTCCTCTCTATAGAAGTGTGTATAGTGTTAATACCTTTCCTCTCTATAGGAGCGTGTATAGGGTTAGGGTTAATACCTTTCCTCTCTATAGGAGCGTGTATAGGGTTAATACCTTTCCTCTCTATAGTAGCGTGTATAGGGTTAGGGTTAATACCTTTCCTCTCTATAGGAGCGTGTATGGGGTTAGGGTTAATACCTTTCCTCTCTATAGGAGCATGTATAGGGTTAGGGTTAATACCTTTCCTCTCTATAGGAGCGTGTATAGGGTTAATACCTTCCCTCTCTATAGGAGCGTGTATAGGGTTAGGGTTAATACCTTCCCTCTCTATAGGAGCGTGTATAGGGTTAATACCTTCCCTCTCTATAGGAGCGTGTATGGGGTTAGGGTTAATACCTTTCCTCTCTATAGGAGCGTGTATAGGGTTAATACCTTTCCTCTCTATAGGAGCGTGTATAGGGTTAGGGTTAATACCTTCCCTCTCTATAGGAGCGTGTATAGGGTTAATACCTTCCCTCTCTATAGGAGTGTGTATAGGGTTAGGGTTAATACCTTTCCTCTCTATAGGAGTGTGTATAGGGTTAATACCTTTCCTCTCTATAGGAGCGTGTATAGGGTTAGGGTTAATACCTTTCCTCTCTATAGGAGCGTGTATAGGGTTAGGGTTAATACCTTTCCTCTCTATAGGAGCGTGTATAGGGTTAGGGTTAATACATTCCCTCTCTATAGGAGCGTGTATAGGGTTAGGGTTAATACCTTCCCTCTCTATAGGAGCGTGTATAGGGTTAATACCTTTCCTCTCTATAGGAGCATGTATAGGGTTAATACCTTCCCTCTCTATAGGAGCGTGTATAGGGTTAGGGTTAATACCTTTCCTCTCTATAGGAGTGTGTATAGGGTTAGGGTTAATACCTTTCCTCTCTATAGAAGTGTGTATAGGGTTAATACCTTTCCTCTCTATAGGAGCGTGTATAGGGTTAGGGTTAATACCTTTCCTCTCTATAGGAGCGTGTATAGGGTTAATACCTTTCCTCTCTATAGTAGCGTGTATAGGGTTAGGGTTAATACCTTTCCTCTCTATAGGAGCGTGTATGGGGTTAGGGTTAATACCTTTCCTCTCTATAGGAGCGTGTATAGGGTTAGGGTTAATACCTTTCCTCTCTATAGGAGCGTGTATAGGGTTAATACCTTCCCTCTCTATAGGAGCGTGTATAGGGTTAGGGTTAATACCTTCCCTCTCTATAGGAGCGTGTATAGGGTTAATACCTTCCCTCTCTATAGGAGCGTGTATGGGGTTAGGGTTAATACCTTTCCTCTCTATAGGAGCGTGTATAGGGTTAATACCTTCCCTCTCTATAGGAGCGTGTATAGGGTTAGGGTTAATACCTTCCCTCTCTATAGGAGCGTGTATAGGGTTAATACCTTCCCTCTCTATAGGAGCGTGTATGGGGTTAGGGTTAATACCTTTCCTCTCTATAGGAGCGTGTATAGGGTTAGGGTTAATACCTTTCCTCTCTATAGGAGCGTGTATAGGGTTAATACCTTTCCTCTCTATAGAAGTGTGTATAGGGTTAGGGTTAATACCTTCCCTCTCTATAGGAGCGTGTATAGGGTTAATACCTTCCCTCTCTATAGGAGCGTGTATGGGGTTAGGGTTAATACCTTTCCTCTCTATAGGAGCGTGTATAGGGTTAGGGTTAATACCTTTCCTCTCTATAGGAGCGTGTATAGGGTTAATACCTTTCCTCTCTATAGAAGTGTGTATAGGGTTAGGGTTAATACCTTACCTCTCTATAGGAGCGTGTATAGGGTTAGGGTTAATACATTTCCTCTCTATAGGAGCGTGTATAGGGTTAGGGTTAATACCTTTCCTCTCTATAGGAGCGTGTATAGGGTTAATACCTTTCCTCTCTATAGAAGTGTGTATAGGGTTAGGGTTAATACCTTTCCTCTCTATAGGAGCGTGTATAGGGTTAGGGTTAATACCTTTCCTCTCTATAGGAGCGTGTATAGGGTTAGAGTTAGTACCTTCCCTCTCTATAGGAGCGTGTATAGGGTTAGTACCTTTCCTCTCTATAGGAGCGTGTATAGGGTTAGGGTTAATACATTTCCTCTCTATAGGAGCGTGTATAGGGTTAATACCTTTCCTCTCTATAGGAGCGTGTATAGGGTTAGGGTTAATACCTTCCCTCTCTATAGGAGCGTGTATAGGGTTAGGGTTAATACCTTTCCTCTCTATAGGAGCGTGTATAGGGTTAATACCTTTCCTCTCTATAGGAGCGTGTATAGGGTTAATACCTTCCCTCTCTATAGGAGCGTGTATAGGGTTAGGGTTAATACCTTTCCTCTCTATAGGAGCGTGTATAGGGTTAGGGTTAATACCTTTCCTCTCTATAGGAGCGTGTATATGGTTAGGGTTAGTACCTTCCCTCTCTATAGGAGCGTGTATAGGGTTAATACCTTTCCTCTCTATAGGAGCGTGTATAGGGTTAATACCTTCCCTCTCTATAGGAGCGTGTATAGGGTTAGGGTTAATACCTTCCCTCTCTATAGGAGCGTGTATAGGGTTAGGGTTAATACCTTTCCTCTCTATAGGAGCATGTATAGGGTTAGGGTTAATACCTTTCCTCTCTATAGGAGCGTGTATAGGGTTAATACCTTCCCTCTCTATAGGAGCGTGTATAGGGTTAGGGTTAATACCTTTCCTCTCTATAGGAGCGTGTATAGGGTTAGGGTTAATACCTTTCCTCTCTATAGGAGCGTGTATAGGGTTAATACCTTCCCTCTCTATAGGAGCGTGTATAGGGTTAGGGTTAATACCTTTCCTCTCTATAGGAGCGTGTATGGGGTTAGGGTTAATGCCTTTCCTCTCTATAGGAGTGTGTATAGGGTTAATACCTTTCCTCTCTATAGGAGTGTGTATAGGGTTAGGGTTAGTACCTTTCCTCTCTATAGGAGTGTGTATAGGGTTAGGGTTAATACCTTTCCTCTCTATAGGAGCGTGTATAGGGTTAATACCTTTCCTCTCTATAGGAGCGTGTATAGGGTTAATACCTTCCCTCTCTATAGGAGCGTGTATAGGGTTAGGGTTAATACCTTTCCTCTCTATAGGAGCGTGTATAGGGTTAGGGTTAATACATTTCCTCTCTATAGGAGCGTGTATGGGGTTAATACCTTTCCTCTCTATAGGAGCGTGTATAGGGTTAGGGTTAATACCTTTCCTCTCTATAGGAGCGTGTATAGGGTTAGGGTTAATACATTTCCTCTCTATAGGAGCGTGTATAGGGTTAATACCTTTCCTCTCTATAGGAGCGTGTATAGGGTTAGGGTTAATACCTTCCCTCTCTATAGGAGCGTGTATAGGGTTAGGGTTAATACCTTTCCTCTCTATAGGAGTGTGTATAGGGTTAGGGTTAATACCTTTCCTCTCTATAGGAGCGTGTATAGGGTTAGGGTTAGTACCTTCCCTCTCCATAGGAGCGTGTATAGGGTTAATACCTTCCCTCTCTATAGGAGCGTGTATAGGGTTAATACCTTTCCTCTCTATAGGAGCGTGTATAGGGTTAATACCTTCCCTCTCTATAGGAGCGTGTATAGGGTTAGGGTTAATACATTTCCTCTCTATAGGAGCGTGTATAGGGTTAGGGTTAATACCTTTCCTCTCTATAGGAGCGTGTATAGGGTTAGGGTTAATACCTTTCCTCTCTATAGGAGTGTGTATAGGGTTAGGGTTAATACCTTCCCTCTCTATAGGAGCGTGTATAGGGTTAGGGTTAATACCTTTCCTCTCTATAGAAGTGTGTATAGGGTTAATACCTTTCCTCTCTATAGGAGCGTGTATAGGGTTAGGGTTAATACCTTTCCTCTCTATAGGAGCGTGTATAGGGTTAGGGTTAATACCTTTCCTCTCTATAGGAGCGTGTATAGGGTTAGGGTTAATACCTTTCCTCTCTATAGGAGCGTGTATAGGGTTAGGGTTAATACCTTTCCTCTCTATAGAAGTGTGTATAGGGTTAGGGTTAATACCTTTCCTCTCTATAGGAGCGTGTATAGGGTTAGGGTTAATACCTTCCCTCTCTATAGGAGCGTGTATAGGGTTAATACCTTCCCTCTCTATAGGAGCGTGTATAGGGTTAGGGTTAATACCTTTCCTCTCTATAGGAGCGTGTATAGGGTTAGGGTTAATACCTTCCCTCTCTATAGAAACGTGTATAGGGTTAATACCTTCCCTCTCTATAGGAGCGTGTATAGGGTTAATACCTTTCCTCTCTATAGGAGTGTGTATAGGGTTAATACCTTTCCTCTCTATAGGAGCGTGTATAGGGTTAGGGTTAATACCTTTCCTCTCTATAGGAGCGTGTATAGGGTTAGGGTTAGTACCTTTCCTCTCTATAGGAGCGTGTATAGGGTTAGGGTTAATACCTTTCCTCTCTATAGGGGCCTGTAAAAACCCGGTGCTCTCGTTGACGTGGTAGGTCTTCTTGTCAAACTGCAGCGTGGGTTCGTCCTCTGTGTCGTTGATGTTGACGCTGGCGCGGGTCAACTGACCCAGGAGGGCGTAGACAGGCATGCTCAGCTCCACCTGGAAACTCTCCACGCCCTCAAACACCTCGTCGTCCTGGATCACTATGGTACACACCTTGGTGTCCTCACGCTCGTCAAACTGGACCTGGGGGGGGGAGGATGTGGAGGAGATGGGAGGTTAGAGATGTTGTTACGGATGTAGTACAAATATGAGGAGAGGAGAGGAGAGGAGAGGAGAGGAGAGGAGAGGAGAGGAGAGGAGAGGAGAGGAGAGGAGAGGAGAGGAGAGGAGAGGAGAGGAGAGGAGAGGAGAGGAGAGGACGAGGACGAGGAGGAGAGGAGAGGAGAGAGTATTCCAACAACTATTTCCCAGGCTTTGCTGGAAAAAGAGAATGTGTTGTCATTAACTTGCCTGGTTAAATAAATAAAATAACAGCACCTGTCCAGCATACTCCACATAGTCCTGCTGTCCGGGGCGAGAGCCAACACTGGAGGTAGAGGTGGCAGTGCCCTGCTCAGTACGACACAGCACGATGGCATACTGGTTCAGGTTACCCATCCTCTTCACTGTGACCGACACCGTGCCCGCCTTCTCACTCACATTGTAGCTGTGAGGGGCACAGAGGGCGTCAGAGGGCATCAGTTACATAAATGCAGACCTACAGCTTTGAGAGATACAATTAAAGTATAATAGCTGAAATGGACTTTGTGGCAATGAGAGGAGAGAATTGTATAAAACTGTGGCCAAATTCAGCAGCTGCAAACCCATGAAGACGTATGGAAGTCTCAACCATACACAGGGACCCAGAGTTTTTCATGATTGTGTGAGTTAATCCAGTAAGCGCCTGGAGTTTTCCCCATTCCATTTACACTATCCAGAGTGACTTACAGTTAGTGCATTCATCTTAAGATAGCTAGGTGGGACAACCACATATCACAGTCATAGTAAGTACATTTTTCCTCAATAAAGTAGCTATCAGCTGAGTCAGAGCTAGTGGTTCCAGTCTGAAACACAGTGAAGCTGCACGCTGGGCCCTACTTGTTACAGAATAGCTGGCCTTGCCTCTCTCACCTCCTGTGTTGGAAGCTGATGAGGGACCACTGGATATGGAAGAAGTTATCAGAGACAATGTTGGGCTTGCTGTCCTTCACCAGGAACTTAAAGTTGTCCATGGTCTCTGTCATGCTCTCCTCATGGAGCACGTAGCGTATCAAGCCCAAATTAATGTCAGCTGGAGGGCAGGGGACGAAGTTACCACAATGTTAAAACAACCTAGACTAACGTTAGCACAACATAGACTAACGTTAGCACAACATAGACTAATGTAAGCACAACATAGACTAACGTTAGCACAACATAGACTAACGTTAGCATAACATAGACTAACGTTAGCACAACATAGACTAATGTAAGCACAACATAGACTAACGTTAGCACAACATAGACTAACGTTAGCATAACATAGACTAACGTTAGCACAACATAGACTAATGTAAGCACAACATAGACTAACGTTAGCACAACATAGACTAACGTTAGCACAACATAGACTAACGTTAGCATAACATAGACTAACGTTAGCACAACATAGACTAATGTAAGCACAACATAGACTAACGTTAGCACAACATAGACTAACGTTAGCACAACATAGACTAACGTTAGCATAACATAGACTAACGTTAGCACAACATAGACTAGCGTAAGCACAACATAGACTAACGTTAGCACAACATAGACTAACGTTAGCACAACATAGACTAATGTTAGCATAACATAGACTAACGTTCGCACAACATAGACTAACGTTAGCACGACATAGACTAACGTTAGCATAACATAGACTAACGTTAGCAAAACATAGACTAACGTTAGCACAACATAGACTAACGTTAGCACAACATAGACTAACGTTAGCAAAACATAGACTAACGTTAGCACAACATAGACTAACGTTAGCAAAACATAGACAACGTTCGCACAACATAGACTAACGTTAGCACAATATAGACTAACATTGTTTTAATTGAAACCCTCTTCAATAGTCTCACTCTATACTAAATACTCAATACCCCCCCCAACCCCACACACACACACACACACACACACACACAGAGACACATACACACACACACACACACACACACACACAGAGACACTATACCTTGTGTGAAGCGGGTGATGGGAGCGCCAGGTTTCAGTTTGCTCTCCAGGAAGCCGTGTTTAGGCTCTGCAGTGACCTCATAGACCAGCTGACCATCGTCTGTGTCCGGGTCCATGGTCAACAGCTCCTTCTTACTGATCAGGTTGGTGGCCTGCAACATCAATCAATCAGTCAATCAGTCAGTCAGTCTATCAGATGGTCAGTCAACCAACCAGTCAGTCAGTCAGTCAGTCAGTCTATCAGACGGTCAGTCAATCAACCAGTCAGTCAGTCAGTCTATCAGACGGTCAGTCAATCAACCAGTCAGTCAGTCAGTCAGTCAGTCTATCAGACGGTCAGTCAATCAACCAGTCAGTCAGTCAGTCAGTGAGTCAGTCAATCAACCAACCAACCAACCAGTCAGTCAGTCAGTCAGTCAATCAGTCAGTCAATCAACCAGTCAGTCAGTCAGTCAATCAAGTTTAGTGGCCAGGAAATCAACAAGAATTGAGACGTTAGGACCATCATAGACCATTAGGGGGAGATAGCGCAACAAAAACAAAATCCAACCCCTGATACTTAATCCCATCCTTTAAGGGATTAATTGACACATAAACAAACATTACAATAATTCACTGTGGGAATTAAATGATTCTTCTTCAAGATACTAATGGGAAAAGTTGAAGAGTCAGTTAGCCAAGCAAATATTTAGAGACCTGTCCAAATATACTCTAACTCTTAAATCAAGATAGCATATAATATTTTACCAGCAGATTGCCCATTGCCCATAATAACATTATTTCACAATTACAATGCCTATCATTATTGCAGGTAAGTGCACAAAGTGACAGAAAAGTGTTGATAGTGGCACACAGCGTTTCCCCCAATTAACTGTAATTATCAGACACTCATATTGTCTAACATTACTTAAAACATGAAAGATTTTCTGTAAGAAATGAATACAATTTGTTTTGCATTTCTCTTTCCATATGTGTTATGTTCCAGAATGTAATATATTGTTTTAAAGTATTGCAAGAATCCCGCTATGCCCTCCAACGAACCATCAAACAGGCAAAGTGTCAATACAGGACTAAGATCGAATCGTACTACACCAGCTCCGACGCCCGTCAGATGTGGCAGGGCTTGCAAACTATTACAGACTACAAAGGGAAGCACAGCCGCGAGCTGCCAAGTGACACGAGCCTACCAGACGAGCTAAATTACTTCAATGCTTGCTTCGAGGCAAGTAACACTGAAACATGCATAAGAGCATCAGCTCTCCGTAGCCGATGTGAGTAAGACCTTTAAACAGGTCAACATTCACAAGGCCGCAGGGCCAGATGGATTACCAGGACATGTACTCCGAACATGTGCTAACCAACTGGCAAGTGTCTTCACTGACATTTTCAACCTCTCCCTGTCTGAGTCTGTAATACCAACATGTTTCAAGCAGACCACCATAGTCCCTGTGCCCAAGAACACTAAGGTAACCTGCCTAAATGACTACCGACCCGTAGCACTCACGTCTGTAGCCATGAAGTGCTTTGAAAGGCTGGTCATGGCTCACATCAACACCATTATCCCAGAAACCCTAGACCCACTCCAATTTGAATACCGCCCCAACAGATCCACAGATGATGCAATCTCTATTGCACTCCACACTGCCCTTTCCCACCTGGACAAAAGGAACACCTACAGTGAGGGAAAAAAGTATTTGATCCCCTGCTGATTTTGTACGTTTGCCCACTGACAAAGACATGATCAGTCTATAATTTTAATGGTAGGTTTATTTGAACAGTGAGTGACAGAATAACAACAACAAAATCCAGAAAAACGCATGTCAAAAATGTTATAAATTGATTTGCATTATAATGAGGGAAATAAGTATTTGACCCCTCTGCAAAACATGACTTAGTACTTGGTGGCAAAACCCTTGTTGGCAATAACAGAGGTCAGACATTTCTTGTAGTTGGCCACCAGGTTTGCACACATCTCAGGAGGGATTTTGTCCCACTCCTCTTTGCAGAAGTCATTAAGGTTTCAAGGCTGACATTTGGCAACTCGAACCTTCAGCTCCCTCCACAGATGTTCTATGGGATTAAGGTCTGGAGACTGGCTAGGCCACTCCAGGACCTTAATGTGCTTCTTCTTGAGCCACACCTTTGTTTCCTTGGCCGTGTGTTTTGGGTCATTGTCATGCTGGAATACGACCCATTTCCAATGCCCTGGCTGAGGGAAGGAGGTTCTCACCCAAGATTTGACGGTACATGGCCCCGTCCATCGTCCCTTTGATGCAGTGAAGTTGTCCTGTCCCCTTAACAGAAAAACACCCCCAAATCATAATGTTTCCACCTCCATGTTTGACGGTGGGGATAGTGTTCTTGGGGTCATAGGCAGCATTCCTCCTCCAAACACGGCGAGTTGAGTTGATGCCAAAGAGCTCGATTTTGGTCTCATCTGACCACAACACTTTCTCCCAGTTCTCCTCTGAGTCATTCAGATTTTCATTGGCAAACTTCAGACGGGCCTGTATATGTGCTTTCTTGAGCAGGGGGACCTTGCGGGCGCTGCAGGATTTCAGTCCTTCACGGCGTAGTGTGTTACCAATTGTTTTCTTGGTGACTATGGTCCCAGCTGCCTTGAGATCATTGACAAGATCCTCCCGTGTAGTTCTCGGCTGATTCCTCACCATTCTCATGATCATTGCAACTCCACGAGGTGAGATCTTGCATGGAGCCCCAGGCTGAGGGAGATTGACAGGTCTTTTGTGTTTCTTCCATTTGCGAATAATAGCACCAACTGTTGTCACCTTCTCACCAAGCTGCTTGGCGATGGTCTTGTAGCCCATTCCAGCCTTGTGTAGGTTTACAGTCTTGTCCCTGACATCCTTGGAGAGCTCTTTGGTCTTGGCCATGGTGGAGAGTTTGGAATCTGATTGATTGATTGCTTCTGTGGACAGGTGTCTTTTATACAGGTAACAAATTGAGATTAGGAGCACTCCCTTTAAGAATGCGCTCCTAATCTCAGCTCGTTACCAGTATAAAAGACACCTGGGAGCCAGAAATCTTTCTGATTGAGAGGGGGTCAAATACTTATTTCCCTCATTAAAATGCAAATCAATTCATAACATTTTTGACATACGTTTTTCTGGATTTTTTTGTTTGTTTATAATTATAGACTGATCATTTCTTTGTCAGTGGGCAAACGTACAAAATCAGCAGGGGATCAAATACTTTTTTCCCTCACTGTATGTGAGAATGCTATTCATTGACTACAGCTCAGCGTTCAACACCAAAGTGCTCTCAAAGCTCATCACCAAGCTCAGGACGCTGGGACTAAACACCTCCCTCTACAACTGGATCCTGGACTTCCTGACGGGCCGCCCCCAGGTGGTAAGGGTAGGTAACAACACATCTGCCAGGCTGATCCTCAACACGGGGGCCCCTCAGGGGTACGTGCTCAGTCCCATCCTGTACTCCCTGTTCAATCATGACTGCATGGCCAGGCACGACTCCAACACCATCATTAAGTTTGCCGATGACCCAACAGTGGTAGGCCTGATCACCGACAACGATGAGACAGCCTATACGGAGGATGTCAGAGACCTGGCCGTGTGGTGCCAGAATAACAACCTCTCCCTCAACGTGACTAAGACAAAGGAGATGATTGTGGACTACAGAAAAAAGAAGAGGACGAGCACGTCCCCATTCTCATCGACGGGGCTGTAGTGGAGCAGGTTGAGAGCTTCAAGTTCCTTGGTGTCCGCATCACCAACAAACTAACATTGGTCTAAGCACACCAAGACAGTTGTGAAGAGGGCACGACAAAACCTATTCCCCCTCAGGAGACTGAAAATATTTGGCATGGGTCCTTAGATCCTCAAAAGGTTCTACAGCTGCACCATCGAGAGCATCCTGACCGGTTGCATCACTGCGTGGTATGACAACTGCTCGGCCTCCGACCGCAAGGCACTACAGAGGGTAGTGCGTACGGCCCAGTACATCTCTGTGGCCAAGCTTCATGTCATCCAGGACCTCTATACCAGGCGGTGTCAGAGGAAGGCCCTAAAAATTGTCAAAGACTCCAGCCACCCTAGTCATAGCGCAAACGGTACCGGAGCGCCAAGTCTAGGTCCAAGAGGCTTCTAAACAGCTTCTACCCCCAAGCCATAAGACTCTTGAATATCTAATCAAATGGCTACCCAGACTATTGGTATTATTCCCCCCCTTATAGCCTCCCTACTGTTATTTTACTGCTGCTCTTTAATTATATATATTTTTATTATTTTATTTAGGGTATTCTTTCTTAAAACTGCATTGTTGGTTAAGGGCTTGTAAGTAAGCATTTCACTTGTTGTATTCGGCGCATGTGACAAATACAATTTGATTTGATATGATTAGAAGGTTAAAATAACCTCTGCTCTCCTGGACAGTGAGACTCTAGTCCCGTGTACGATAACATCTCAGGTATGGCCATGGTCCCTACTGCAGCACAGAGAACAGACACACGATGGCGTTCACTACGAAAAAGCAGAAAGTGCGTCTGTACTCCACCGTCCAACCGTCTCAGCCCCAGAAACAGGAGGACAATGTCAAGTACGCTGCTGTGAAATTAAACCGCCCCAGTACTGCTAAATAGACTGGGGGCGGGGTCAGGTTGATGGGGGCGGGGTCAGGTTGATGGTTGTTGATTTGCCAGTAGAGAGCGCCGTGGCACAATACACTGGAGCTGGAGGAACATACAGAAATACAGCCAAACCATCATATTATTGGTATGGTCAAACGATTTAAAGGGTTTTAATAGGGATATTAGGGGATTTTAAGCCATCTCTGAATTAACCAGTCTAGCCACTCAAGACATCTAGTAAGTGTCTGTCAACCACAGAACTCACACCCTTCTGTAGCAGTAAGGTCCCCTAGCAGATCTCTTCACTCTGCATGTAGCCTTAACACCTTCAACTATTCTGCTTGTTTTGGATTTGTTCTGCATTTCTGTTTCCATTTTTGTTATGTTCTAGCATGTAATAGAACAATAAAGGTTCTTTTTTTTCTTCTCTCTAATTAAATTACACGGTCTTCCAAGTACAATGTCAGACGTTGATGTAAACAAGCGCACATAGTGACAGGAAGTCAGAAAGAGGTGAAACAGTGACAGGAAGTCAGAAAGAGGTGAATCAGTGACAGGAAGTCAGAAAGAGGTGAAACAGTGACAGGAAGTCAGAAAGAGGTGAAACAGTGACAGGAAGTCAGAAAGAGGTGAATCAGTGACAGGAGTTGAAAGCTGATATCATTTGACTTTGTCTGTGTACCAAATGGTACCATTTTCCCCACATAGTGTACAATATGGACCCTGGTCAAACGTAGCGCACTGTAAAGAGAACAGGGTGCCATTTTAGGACGAAGCCTGTGTTTACCTTGTTGTCCATGTACTCCAGCCACTGCAGACCCAGGTTAATGACGATACGAGGCGTTCCATCATCAACAGGCAGAATGTCTATCTTAAACATTTGGGGTGCAGCAGTCAACACCTACACAATGACAGAGGCAGGATGAGGGATTTATGAAATGTCAGAGAGAGCGAGAGAGAAAGAGAGACAGAGAGAGAGAGAGAGAGAGAGAGAGAGAGAGAGACACAGAAAGAGAGAGACAGAGAGAGAGAGACACAGAAAGAGAGAGAGAGAGAGAGACACAGAAAGAGAGAGAGAGAGAGAGAGAGAGAGAGAGAGAGAGAGAGAGAGAGAGAGAGAGAGAGAGAGAGAGAGAGAGAGAGAGAGAGAGAGAGAGAGAGAGAGAGAAAAATGGCAGTAACCTGCTGTCTGTTTCCATAATAGTGACACCTGAGACAGACAGGCAAGCTGACAGCCTGTGAAGTTAATTTACTCTGAGCCTCACTCATAAACGCACACACACACACACACACACACACACACACACACACACACACACACACACACACACACACGCACACACACACCCTCCTCCCCTCACCTCCTTGCCCCCCTCCTCCACCATAAAGAAGACGTTAGTCCCGTCAGTTACAGTGAAGGTGAATCTGTCCTTCAGTGAGTTGGAGCCATCGTGGTTGTAGCTGATTCTGTTCTGGTAGATGTCATCCATGGTGAAGCTGTTGGTCTGACGGTAGTGCTGTCCGTTGTTGGTCCGCTCAATATTGCCGTGACGGGGGGCCTGGACTATGGTAAAGGTGATGGACTCCTCCTGGAGGGAGACATTTTAGTGTGAATATCTTATGATATATAACATACACTGAGTGTACAAAACATCAGGAACACCGTCACTCCCTATGTAAGGTGTCTTCAGCCCAACTCCCCTTTACATTACACCCTCGTGCTAGTGACAGCCCAACTCCCCTTTACATTACACCCTCGTGCTAGTGACAGCCCAACTCCCCTCTACATTACACCCTCGTGCTAGTGACAGCCCAACTCCCCTTTACATTACACCCTTGTGCTAGTGACAGCCCAACTCCCCTTTACATTACACCCTTGTGCTAGTGACAATGCCATTCTGTTTTGTTGGTGTCCGGTCTATCTTGTTGCTACAGTACAGATATACATTGCCGTGAAACAGTATTTGCCCCCTTTCTAAACGTCTCGACTTTTGCATATTTTTGATACTGAATGTCCTAATATGTTGTCCAAAAAAGTTATACTTTTGAAGCATCTGTCCATAGAACAATCTTCCAAGAGTCTTGATGATTATCCAGGTGCTTCTTGGCAAACTTTAGTAAACTTTTTGGACGATACGGGTCCCATTATGTCTGGCAAAAAAAAAAAAAAACACTGCATTGTTCCACAGGAAGAAACTCATACCAACGGTCAAGCATGGTGGTGGTAGTGTGATGGTTTGGGGATGCTTTACTGCCTCAGGACCTGGACGACTTGCCTTAATAGAAGGAACCATGAATTCTGCTCTGCATCTGATAATTCTACAGGAGAATGTCAGACAATATGTCTGTGAGCTGAAGCTGAAGGGCAGCAAGACAATGATCCAAAACACACAATCAAGTCTATATGAAAATGGTTTAAAAAACCCAAACATTTGAAGTTTTTGGAATGGCCTAGTCAAAGTCCAGTTCTAATCCCAATTGAGATGTTGTGGCAGGACCTGAAACGAGCAGTTCATGCTTGAAAACCCACAAATGTCACTGAGTTAAAGTAGTCCTGCAGAGTGGGCCAAAATTCTTCCACAGCGATGTGAGGGACTGATCAACAACTACAGGAATAATTTGGTTGCAGTCACTGCTTCCAAAGGTGGCAGAACCAGTTATTGAGTGGGTATTGCATAACTTTGTTAATTAAATAAATAAAAAAATCTATATTTTAATTGTTTTATTTGTATACTCAGGTTCCCTTTATCTAATATTAGGTTTGGGTTGAAGATCTGTTAACATTCAGTATAAAAAAATATGCAGAAATAGTGAAAATCAGAAAGGGGGCAAATACTTTTTCACGGCCCTGTAGGTTAGCTAAGCTTACTGCCAGGGAACACGGAGTGTGTGTGTGTGTGTGTGTGTGTGTGTGTGTGTGTGTGTGTGTGTGTGTGTAGTGAATGATCAGACAGCCTGTCCTACTCCACCTCTGTGTCAGCGTCGGTGGCCTTCAGTTCAAACTCAGTGATGGTCTTCCTGACCCCCTCCTGAACCCTCATCCCAGGAACCACCAGCAGGGGGAGGGAGTCATCCACCGGCCGGATGGTGATGTAGAACGTCTGGGCAACCTAAAGACACCATACATAACACTGTTATCAACCTAAAGACACCATACAGAACACTGTTATCAACCTAAAGACACCATACAGAACACTGTTATCAACCTAAAGACACCATACAGAACACTGTAATCAACCTAAAGACTCCATACAAAACACTGTTATCTACCTAAAGACACCATACATAACACTGTTATCAACCTAAAGACTCCATACAAAACACTGTTATCTACCTAAAGACACCATACATAACACTGTTATCAACCTAAAGACACCATACATAACACTGTTATCAAGCTAAAGACACCATACATAACACTGTTATCAACCTAAAGACTCCATACATAACACTGTTATCAACCTAAAGACACCATACATAACACTGTTATCAAGCTAAAGACACCATACATAACACTGTTATCAAGCTAAAGACTCCATACATAACACTGTTATCAAGCTAAAGACTCCATACATAACACTGTTATCAACCTAAAGACACCATACAAAACACAACCCATCACAACACACACACGCGCACACACACGTCAGAGCCACCCATCACAACACACACACACGTCAGAGCCACCCATCACAACATACACACACACACGTCAGAGCCACCCATCACAACATACACACACACACACACACACACGTCAGAACCACCCATCACAACATACACACACACACACGTCAGAGCCACCCATCACAACATACACACACACACACACACACACACACGTCAGAGCCACCCATCACAACATACACACACACACACGTCAGAGCCACCCATCACAACATACACACACACACACGTCAGAGCCACCCATCACAACATACACACACACACACGTCAGAGCCACCCATCACAACATACACACGCACACGTCAGAGCCACTTATCACAACATACACACACACACGTCAGAGCCACCCATCACAACACACACACACACACACACACACACACACACGTCAGAGCCACCCATCACAACATACACACGCACACGTCAGAGCCACCCATCACAACATACACACACACACGTCAGAACCACCCATCACAACATACACACACACGTCAGAGCCACCCATCACAACATACACACACACGTCAGAGCCACCCATCACAACATACACACACACACGTCAGAGCCACCCATCACAACATACACACACACGTCAGAGCCACCCATCATAACATACACACACACACGTCAGAGCCACCCATCACAATATACACACACACGTCAGAGCCACTCATCACAACACACACGTCAGAGCCACCCATCACAACATACACAGGAAACATCTCAATGCCATGAGCAATCACATCCTGGTTAAAAATAGTATCACATACATCCCCTAATCCGTTCTATCTGATACTTTATGAGCAAACATCCTGATCAAATATCTATCATATCTAATATCTATCATCTGGATCAACATCCTGATCAAATATCTATGGTCTATCATATTTAATATGTATCATCTGGATCAACATCCTGATCAAATATCTATGGTCTATCATATCTAATATCTATCATCCGGATCAACATGTTTTGTTTTGTTTGTTTTTAGTCATTTAGCAGACGCTCTTATCCAGAGCGACTTACAGGGAGCAATTAGGGTTAAGTGCCTTGCTTAAGGGCACATCGACAGATTTTTCACCTAGTCGGCTCGGGGATTAGAACCAGCGACCTTTCGGTTACTGGCACAACGCTCTTACCCACTAAGCTACCTGCCGCAACCTGAACATCCTGATCAAATATCTATGGTCTACCATATCTAATATCTATCATCCGGATCAACATCCTGATCAAATATCTAATATCTATGGCGTAATACGGGAGAGAAAATATCCCACTCTGTAATTGGCCATATGGTCTGGGAACCTGAATATAACCGTATGGGGAACCTGAATATAACCGTATGGGCAACCTGAATATAACCGTATGGGCAAACTGAATATAACCGTATGGGCAACCTGAATATAACCGTATGGGCAACCTGAAAATAACCGTATGGGCAACCTGAATATAACCGTATGGGCAACCTGAATATAACCGTATGGGCAACCTGAATATAACCGTATGGGCAACCTGAATATAACCGTATGGGCAACCTGAATATAACCGTGTGGGCAACCTGAATATAACCGTATGGGCAACCTGAATATAACCATATGGGCAAACTGAATATAACCGTATGGGCAACCTGAATATAACCGTATGGGGAACCTGAATATAACCGTATGGGGAACCTAAATATAACCGTATGGGCAACCTGAATATAACCGTATGGGCAACCTGAATATAACCGTATGGGCAACCTGAATATAACCGTGTGGGCAACCTGAATATAACCGTATGGGCAACCTGAATATAACCGTATGGGCAACCTGAATATAACCGTATGGGCAACCTGAATATAACCGTATGGGCAACCTGAATATAACCGTATGGGCAACCTGAATATAACCGTGTGGGCAACCTGAATATAACCGTATGGGCAACCTGAATATAACCATATGGGCAAACTGAATATAACCGTATGG
Organism: Coregonus lavaretus; assembly: GCF_964263955.1. NCBI lineage: Eukaryota > Metazoa > Chordata > Actinopteri > Salmoniformes > Salmonidae > Coregonus > Coregonus lavaretus. Next base: position 283,586 of record NW_028162530.1, read on the forward strand.
GCAACCTGAATATAACCGTATGGGGAACCTGAATATAACCGTATGGGGAACCTAAATATAACCGTATGGGCAACCTGAATATAACCGTATGGGCAACCTGAATATAACCGTATGGGCAACCTGAATATAACCGTGTGGGCAACCTGAATATAACCGTATGGGCAACCTGAATATAACCGTATGGGCAACCTGAATATAACCGTATGGGCAACCTGAATATAACCGTATGGGCAACCTGAATATAACCGTGTGGGCAACCTGAATATAACCGTATGGGCAACCAGAATATCATTTACATTTACATTTTAGTCATTTAGCAGACGCTCTTATCCAGAGCGACTTACAGGAGCAATTAGGGTTAAGTGCCTTGCTCAAGGGCACATTTACGTCATTTAGCAGACGCTCTAGTCCAGAGCGACTCACAAATTGATGCATTCACCCTATAGCCAGTGGGATAACCACTTTACAAATTTTTTTTTTGGGGGGGGGGGGGGGTAGAAGGATTACTTTATCCTATCCCAGGTATTCCTTAAAGAGGTGGGGTTTCAAATGTCTCCGGAAGGTGGTGAGTGACTCCGCTGTGGGGGGGGGGGGGGGGGGGGTAGAAGGATTACTTTATCCAAAGAGAGCGACTTACAGGAGCAATTAGGGTTAAGTGCCTTGCTCAAGGGCACATCGACTGATTTTTCACCTAGTCGGCTTGGGGATTAGAACCAGCGACCTTTCGGTTACTGGCACAACGCTCTTAACCACTAAGCTACCTGCCGTCATATATATATAGGTTGCAACCTGAATATAACCGTATGGGCAACTTGAATATAACCATATGGGGAACCTGAATATAACCGTAAGGGGAACCTGAATATAACCGTAAGGGGAACCTGAATATAACCGTAAGGGGAACCTGAATATAACCGTATGGGGAACCTGAATATAACCGTAAGGGGAACCTGAATATAACCGTAAGGGGAACCTGAATATAACCGTATGGGCAACCTGAATATAACCGTAAGGGGAACCTGAATATAACCGTATGGGGAACCTGAATATAACCGTAAGGGGAACCTGCATATAACCGTAAGGGGAACCTGAATATAACCGTATGGGGAACCTGAATATAACCGTATGGGGAACCTGAATATAACCGTATGGGCAACCTGAATATAACCGTATGGGAACCTGAATATAACCGTATGGGCAACACACAGAGCCGTCACATACACAGCAGTTAGCCAATCGTGAAGGCCGGATGACCTTTTCACATGTTTACCCAAGTACTTCTACTGCTCATTAGGCTGCATTAGAGAGAGACATTATGCCCAGTGTGTGTGTGGAGGTGCGTGTGTGTGTGTGTGTGTGTGTGTGTGGGTGTGTGGAGGTGGGTTCGTGTGTGTGTGTGGAGGTGGGTGTGTACCTCATTAGTCCCGTCAGACATGATGAATGAGAACTCATCTGCATGCTTCTCTTCTTCGCTGGTGTGAACGTACTGGATGCTACGTGAAGCCAGGTCAGCCTGGCAGAAGGAAGTGATGCGGCTTCCTGTAGCGGGTGGAAGTTAGCATTTATTAGCATTAACCATTCACATTTATGGTTGTTTGAGCATTAGCTTTGTAAACTTGATGTGCAAAAAAACACAGTCTGTAGCATGTTAATGTAGCATTTTCATACTAATCCTGTGTTGGCAAAGAGAGTGGCACTAGCAATACCAGATAATGGGTTTAATTCTCTCTTGGGCCACACCAAACACTCATTATGGGTTTGATTCCCTCTGGGGCCACAACAAACAGTCATTATGTATACACTGCAAATCAAATCAAATTGTATTTGCCACAAGTGCCTTACAGTGAAATGCTTACTTACAAGCCCTTAACCAACAATGCAGTTTTAAGAAAATATTAAGTAAAAAATAGATAAGTAAAAAATTAAAAGAGGAAATAATTAAAGAGCAGCAGTAAAATAAAATAACAGTAGGGAGGCTATAGTCGAGGTAATTGAGGTAATATGTACATGTGGGTAGAGTTAAAGTGACTATGCATAGATCATAAACAGAGTAGCAGCAGCGTAAAAGAGGGGGTGTGGGGGACAATGCAAATAGTCAGGGAAGCCATGATTAGTTGTTCAGGAGTCATCTGGCTTGGGGTAGAAGCTGTTAAGAAGCCTTTTGGACCTAGATTTGGCGCTCCGGTACCACTTGCCGTGCGGTAGCAGAGAGAACAGTCTGTGACTAGGGTGGCTGGAGTCTTTGACAATTTTTAGGGCTTTCCTCTCACACCGCCTGGTATAGAGGTCCTAGATGGCAGGAAGCTTGGCCCCAGTGATGTACCGGGCCATACGCACTACCCTCTGTAGTGCCTTACGGTCGGAGGCCGAGCAGTTGCCATACCAGGCGGTGATGCAACCAGTCAGGATGCTCTCGATGGTGCAGCTGTATAACTTTTTGAGGATCTGAGGACCAATGCCAAATCTTTTCAGTCTCCTGAGGGGGAATAGGCTTTGTCGTTCCCTCTTCACGACTGTCTTGGTGTGTTTGGACCATGATAGTTCGTTGGTGATGTGGACAAGCTGTTCCACTACAGCCCCGTCGATGAGAATGGGGGCGTGCTCAATCCTCTTTTTTTCCTGTAGTCCATAATCATCTCCTTTGTCTTGATCACGTTGAGGGAGAGGTTGTTATCCTGGCACCACACGTCCAAATCTCCAACCTCCTCCCTATAGGCTGTCTCATCGTTGTCGGTGATCAGGCCTACTACTGTTGTGTCGTCGGCAAACTTAATGATGGTGTTGGAGTTGTGCTAGGCCACGCAGTCATGGATGAACAGGTAGTACAGAAGGGGACTGAGCACGCACCCCTGAGGTGCCCCCGTGTTGAGGATCAGCGTGGCAGATGTGTTGTTACCTACCCTTACCACCTGGGGGCGGCCCGTCAGGAAGTCCAGGATCCAGTTGCAGAGGGAGGTGTTTAGTCCCAGGGTCCTTAACTTAGTGATGAGCTTTGAGGGCACTATGGTGTTGAACGCTGTGCTGTAGTCAATGAATAGAATAGAATTCTCACGTAGGTGTTCCTATTGTCCACGTGGGAAAGGGCAGTGTGGAGTGCAATAGAGATTGCATCATCTGTGGATCTGTTGGGGCGATATGCAAATTGGAGTGGGTCTAGGGTTTCTGGGATAATGGTGTTGATGTGAGCCATGACCAGCCTTTCAAAGCACTTCATGGCTACAGACATGAGTGCTACGGGTCGGTAGTCATTTAGGCAGGTTATCTTAGTGTTCTTGGGCACAGGGACTATGGTGGTTAGCTTGAAACATGTTGGTATTACAGACTCAGTCAGGGACATGTTGAATACTTGCCAGTTGGTCAGCGCATGCTCGGCGTACATGTCCTGGTAATCCATCTGGCCCTGCGGCCTTTTGAATGTTGACCTGCTTAAAAGTCTTACTCTCATCAGCTACGGAGAGCGTGATCATATAGTCATCTGGAACAGCTGATGCTCTCATGCACGCTTCAGTGTTGCTTGCCTCGAAGCGAGCATAGAAGTGATTTAGCTCGTCTGGTAGGATTGTGTCACTGGGCAGCTTGTGGCTATGCTTCCCTTTGTAGTCTGTAATAGTTTGCAAGCCCTGCCACATCCGACGAGTGTCGGAGCCGGTGTAGTACGATTCAATCTTAGTCCTGTATTGACTCTTTGCCTGTTTGATGGTTCGTCGGAGGGCATAGCGGGATTTCTTGTAAGCTTCCGGGTTAGAGTCCCACTCCTTGAAAACGGTAGCTCTACCCTTTAGCTCAGTGCGGATGTTGCCTGTAATCCATGGCTTCTGGTTGGGGTATGGTCTCCCGAGTGGCACAGTGGTCTAAGGCACTGCATCGCAGTGCTAGCTGTGCCACTAGAGATCCTGGTTCGAATCCAGGCTCTGTCAAAGCCGGCCGCGACCGGGAGACCCTTGGGGCGGCGCACAAGTCGTCCAGGGTAGGAGAGGGAATGGCCAGCAGGGATGTAGCTCAGTTGGTAGAGCATGGTGTTTGCAATGCCAGGGTTGTGGGTTCGATTCCCACGGGGAGCCAGTATGATTTTTTATTTATTTTTTATAATTAAAATAATGTATGCACTCACTAACTGTAAGTCGCTCTGGATAAGAGCGTCTGCTAAATGACTAAAACTTATTGATGAAGCCAGTGACTGATGTGGCGTACTCCTCAATGCTATCGGAAGAATCCCGGAACATATTCCAGTCTGTGCTAGCAAAACATTCATGTAGCTTAGCATCTGCGTCATCTGACCACATCCTTATTAACCGAGTCATTGGTGCTTCCTGCTTTAGTTTTTGCTTATAAGCAGGAATCAGGATGATAGAGTTATGGTCAGATTTGCCAAATGGAGGGCGGGGGACAGCTTTGTACGTGTCTCTGTGTGTGGCGTAAAGGTGGTCTAGAGTATTTTTTCCTCTGGTTGCACATTTAACATGCTGGTAGAAATTAGGTAGAACAAATTAAAGTTTCCCTGCATTAAAGTCCCCGGCCACTAGGAGCGCTGCCTCTGGATGAACGTTTTCATGTTTGCTTATGGCCTTATACAGCTCATCGAGTGCAATCTTAATGCCAGCATCTGTTTGTGGTGGTAAATAGACAGCTACGAAAAATCTAGATGTAGTAGGGCGTTCTGGATAAAAGCATCTGCTAAACGGCATATACTGTAAGCAGAACGGATAGCATGTCATGCAAAGCGAGTATGCGCTGGCCTCACTGGTTCAGACTCAGAGAACAACTAGAGCGAGACTCATTATTTCATGTTGGATTACACAGGTGTGCGTGTGCGTGTATGTGTGTGTACGTTAGAACGCGTATGTGTGTGTAAGTTTCAGCCTTTATAAGCTTGTTTATGCACGAGTGTGTAAAATATATTTACATTTAAAATATGTTTTGTGCAGGCGTGTGTGTCTGTTTGAGCTGGGCTCCAGCAGTAGTACCTGGGGTGCTGGCGTGCTCCAGATGCCCCAGCACTGTCTGCCTGGTGATGCGGTACACGAGTTCTCCAGGCTCACTGTCCTGGTCTGTAGCTGACAGCTGGAGAGTAGTCAGCTTCTTCACTGAGTTCTCATCCAACACCAGACCCTTATTCACTACCACAGAGGGGGGCAGGCGGTCCTCTGGAGGGGGGGACAGGGGAACGGGGGGGGAAGGAGACGAAGAAGATGATAGCGGGAAGGAGAGATCAAAACCGGAGAGTGAAGATGTTTCAACCACATGGGAACAGAAAGCCTAGAACAGACCACGTGTTTTTGGAACGCATCAGGAAAGAAGGCCACCGCTCTGGACCAACTACCAGTAACAACTGGCAACTGACTTTTTCCAATTGATCGCCAGTACTGTGTTCCCTACATAAGAAGAAACCATACAAAGTTACCTACCTAGTACATTGATGAAGAAGAACTGGAACCTACCTAGTACACTGATGTAGAAGGACTGGAACCTACCTAGTACACTGATGAAGAAGGACTGGAACCTACCTAGTACACTGATGTAGAAGGACTGGAACCTACCTAGTACACTGATGTAGAAGGACTGGAACCTACCTAGTACACTGATGTAGAAGGACTGGAACCTACCAAGTACACTGATAAAGAAGGACTGGAACCTACCTAGTACACTGATGTAGAAGGACTGGAACCTACTTAGTACACTGATGTAGAAGGACTGGAACCTACTTAGTACACTGATGTAGAAGGACTGGAACCTACCTAGTACACTGATGTAGAAGGACTGGAACCTACTTAGTACACTGAAGAAGAAGGACTGGAACCTACCTAGTACACTGATAAAGAAGACCTGGAACCTACCTAGTACACTTATGTAGAAGGACTGGAACCTACCTAGTACACTGATAAAAAAAGACTGGAACCTACCTGGTACACTGATGTAGAAGGACTGGAAACTACCTAGTACACTGATGTAGAAGGACTGGAACCTACCTAGTACACTGATGAAGAACAACTGGAACCTACCTAGTACACTGATGAAGAACAACTGGAACCTACCTAGTACACTGATGTAGAAGGACTGGAACCTACCAAGTACACTGATAAAGAAGGACTGGAACATACCTAGTACACGGATGTAGAAGGACTGGAACCTACCTAGTACACGGATGTAGAAAGACTGGTCGATCAGTTTGTTGCCCTCTGGATCCACCAGGTTGAACTTGAAGGATATGCTCCCTCCTTTCTCTCCCTTCTCATGACCGTACTCCAACAGACCTGCAACACACACACACAAACACACGCAGTCAATATTAGTATCAACTCACTCAACTTAATCCAACAGGCCTGCAACACACACACACAAACACACGCAGTCAATATTAGTATCAACTCACTCAACTTAATCCAACAGGCCTGCGACACACACACACAAACACACGCAGTCAATATTAGTATCAACTCACTCAACTTAATCCAACAGACCTGCGACACACACACACAGACACACGCAGTCAATATTAGTATCAACTCACTCAACTTAATCCAACAGACCTGCGACACACACACACAAACACACGCAGTCAATATTAGTATCAACTCACTCAACTTAATCCAACAGGCCTGCGACACACATAGTTTTGGTGAACCCGACATGATACTGAAATGATAGTTAACCTTATACATACACCCAGATGCAGTCAACATGACTGTCAACTCACTCAAGGGCGATTCCACACCAGCGTAAGCGGAAAATACATTCGGTATCTCAGATTGTTCTGGCAATTCTCACATAGAAACTTCATTGGGAGGAAGGATTTTTTTCTGAAAATCATAATGAAAGTGGCCATTTTAGGCCCTTTTTAGACCTTCTGTAAGAGCCTATGAACTGTTAACTGCACATGATACAGACAACATATTTGTGTCATTATACCCCTTATAGTGTGCTCTAAAATAGTAAATGGTCCTCTGTAGCTGTAGTATGTGGTCCTCTGTAGCTCAATTGGTAGAGCACGGCGCTTGTAACGCCAGGGTAGTGGGTTCGATCCCCGGGACCACCCATACGTAGAAATGTATGCACACATTACTGTAAGTCGCTTTGGATAAAAGCGTCTGCTAAATGGCTTATTATTATTATTATTATTATTATTATTATTATATTATTATTATATTATTATATTATTATTATTATTATGTCTAGATTTAGAAGAACAAAAATCACATTAATTTATTAAACATAAAAAATATTAATATTATATTAACACCCTTTTTGATTTAGCTAATTTTTTTGACATATTGTTTAGAAAAAAATACTCTGCAAACACGTCAAATTTCCAGAGTGGGCTCCTGCTGGCATGGAATTGCTCTCAACTAACTATATAGACAAACCATTGACACTCATCTACAAGTAACTGCCAAAATAATGCAAACACTTGAGTAAATGAGGGATACAAAATATATTGAAAGCAAGTGCTTCCACACAGGTGTGGTTCCTGTGTTAATTAAGCAATTGAGATCCCATCATCAAATCAAATGTTATTTGTCACCTGCAGACCCCTTGACTTTTTCCATATTTTGTTAGGTTACAGCCTTATTCTAAAATTGATTAATTCATTTTTTCCCCTCATCAATCTACACACAATACCCAATAATGACAAAGCAAAAATAGGTTTTTAGACATTTATAAAAAAATATCACATTTACGTAAGTATTCAGACCCTTTACTCAATACTTTGTTGAAGCACCTTTGGCAGCAACTACAGCATCGAGTCTTCTTGGGTATGACACTACAAGCTTGGCACACCTGTATTTGGGGAGTTTCTCCCATTCTTCTCTGCAGATCCTCTCAAGCTCTGTCAGGTTGGATGGGGAGCGTTGCTGCACAGCTATTTTCAGGTCTCTCCAGAGATGTTCAAGTCCAGGCTCTGGCTGGGCCACTCAAGGACATTCAGAGACTTGTCCCGAAACCACTCCTGCGTTGTCTTGGATGTGTGCTTAGGGTCATTGTCCTGTTGGAAGGTGAACCTTAGCCCCAGTCTGAGGTCCTGAACGCTCTGGAGCAGGTTTTCATCAAGGATCTGTCTGTACTTTGCTCCGTTCATCTTTGCCTGACTAGTCTCCCAGTCCCTGCCGCTGAAAAACACCCCCACATTATGATGCTGCCACCACCATGCTTCACCGTAGGGATGGTGCCAAGTTTCATCCAGACGTGACGCTTGGCATTCAGGCCAAAGAGTTCAATCTTGGATTCATCAGACCAGATAATCTTGTTTCTCATGGTCTGAGAGTCTTTAGGTGCCTTTTGGCAGTCTCCAAGTGGGCTGTCGTGACTTTTACTGAGGAGTGGTTTCCGTCTGGCCACTCTACCATAAAGGCCTGATTGGTGGAGTGCTGCAGAGATGACTGTCCTTCTGGAAGGTTCTCCCATCTCCACAGAGGAACTCTGGAGCTCTGTCAGAGTGACCATCAGGTTCTAGGTCACCTTCCTGTCTAAGGCCCTTCTCCCCCGATTGCTCAGTTTGGCCGGGCAGCCAGCTCTTGGAAGAGTCTTGATGGTTCCAAACTTCTTGCATGTAAGGATGGCCACTGTGTTCTTGAGGACCTTCAATGCTGCAGAATGTTTTTGGTACCCTTCCCTAGATCTGTGCCTCAACACAACTCTGTCTAGAAGCTCTACAGACAATTCCTTCGACCTCATGGCTTGGTTTTTGCTCTGACATGCACTGTCAATTGTGGGACCTTATATAGAAAGGTGTGTGCCTTTCCAAATCATGTCCAATCAATTGAATTTACCACTGGTGGACTCCAATCAAGTTGTAGAAACATCTCAAGGATGGTCAATGGAAACAGGATGAACCTGAGCTTACTTTCGAGTTTCATAGCAAACGGTCTGAATACTTGTGTTTTATAAATTTGCAAACATTTCTAAAAACCTGTTTTCGCTTTGTCATTATGAGGTATTGTGTGTAGATTGCTGAGGATTTTATTTTATTTAATCAATTTTAGAATAGGCTTTAACGTAACAAAATGTGGAAAAAGTCAAGGTGTCTGAATACTTTCCGAAGGCACTATATATGGAGGATACAACCATCTCAGCGCTGCAGTTTTTGCTGCGAAGAGACAGAATCATTAGATAATTTGTTTTGGTACTGTCCATATGTAGCTTGTTTTTAGTCGCAGGTTCAGGAATGGCTGAAGAATTGCAACATTTACCTGGCGCTAACTCTGCAAGTAGCACTGCTGGGAGATTTGAAAAGTCAAAGTCAATCGATCAATAATATAATAATACTCTTAGTAAAAATGTTTATCTTTAATTTACAATCTGTAGAAACAATGAGAATAGAAGGGTTCAGAACTTTTGTGAAACATAGTTGAAAAATATATGGCAAATAGAAATCAAACTGGATGGTGTTCAGAGATAAATGGGAGGGGTTGAGTGGAGCTGAAGGGTGGGACTAAAAATAACAAGATAACTAATGTAAATATACTGTGTCCGTAAAATGTATATACTGTAGGTTCAGAACTTTTGTGAAACAGCACAGTTGAAAAATATATAACAAATATTACTTGTCACACGCACCGAGTACAACCGTGAAATGCTTACTTACAAGCCCTTAACCAACAATGCAGTTTTAAGAAAAATAAGGGTTAAGAAAATATTTAAAAAATAAAAGAGCAACAATAAAATAACAATAACGAGGCTATATACAGGGGGTACCGGTACTGAGTCAATGTGCTGGGAGGTACAGGTTAGTCGAGGTAATTTGTACATGTAGGTAGGGATAAAGTGACTATGCATAGATAATAAACAGTCAGTAGCAGCAGTGTACAAAAAGGGGGGGGGGGGGGGGGGGGTCAATGCAAATAGGCCGGGTAGCCATTTGATTAGCTGTTCAGCAGTCTTATGGCTTGGGGGTAGAAGCTGTTAAGAAGCATTTTGGACCTAGACTTGACGCTCCAGTACCGCTTGTCATGCGGTAGCAGAGAGAACAGTCTATGACTAGGGTGGCTGGAGTCTTTGGCAGTTTTTAGGGCCTTCCTCTGACACCGCCTGGTATAGAGGTCCTGGAAGGCAGGAAGCTTGGCCCCAATGATGTATTGGGCCATAAACACTACCCTCTGTAGCGCCATGCTGTCGGAGGATGAGCAGTTGCCATACCAGGCAGTGATGCAACCAGTCAGAATGCTCTCGATGGTGCAGCTGTATAACTTTTTGAGGATCTGAGGACCCATGCCAAATCTTTTCAGTCTCCTGAGGGGGAATAGGCGTTGTCGTTCCCTCTTCACGACTGTCTTGGTGTGTTCGGACCATGATAGTTTGTTGGTGATGTGGACACCAAGGAACTTGAAGCTCTCGACCCGCTCCACTACAGCAACATCGATGTTGATGGGGGCATACTCACCCCTCTGTTTCCTGTAGTCCACGATCAGCTCCTTTGTCTTGCAGACGCTGAGGGAGAGGTTGTTGTTCTGGCACCACACTGCCAGGTCTCTGACCTCCTTCCAATAGGCTGCCTCATCTTCGGTGATCAGTCCCACCATCGTTGTGTCGTCAGCAAACTTGATGATGGTGTTGAAGTCGTGGGTGAACAGGGATTACAGGAGGGGACTAAGCACACACCCCTGAGGTGCCCCCGTGTTGAGGGTCAGCGTAGTGGTGTTGTTGCCTACCTTCACCACCTGGGGGCGGCCCGTCAGGAAGTCCAGGACCCAGTTGCAGAGAAGTTGTTCAGTCCCAGGGTCCTGAGCTTGGTGATGAGCTTGGAGGGGACTATGGTGTTGAACGCTGAGCTGTAGTCAATGAACAGCATTCTTACATAGGTATTCCTTTTGTCCATGTGGGTGACGGCAATAGAGATTGCGTCATCTGTGGATCTGTTGGGGCGGTATGCAAATTGAGTGGGTCCAGGATGTCTGGGTTGATGGTGTGAACCATGACCAGCCTTTCAAAGCATTTCATGGCTATAGATGGGAGTGCTACGTGGTTTAGTCATTTAGACAGATTACCTTGGCATTCTTGGGCATAGGGACTATGGTGATCTGCTTGAAACAAGTTGGTATTACAGACCGGGTCAGGCATAGGTTGAAAATGTCAGTGAAGACACTTGTCAGTTGGTCAGCGCATGCTCTGAGTACGCATCCTGGTATGCTGTCTGGCCCTGCGGCCTTGTGAATGTTGACCTGTTTAAAGGTCTTACTATATCCTCTGGTACACATCCTGGTAATCCGTCTGGCCCTGCAGACTTGTGAATGTTAACCTGTTTAAACTTCTTACTTACATCGGCTATAGAGAGCGTGATCACAGAGTCTGTCCTGAACAGCTGATGCTTTCATGCATGGTTCAGTGTTGCTTGCCTCGAAGTGAGCATATAAGGCAGATAGCTCGTCTGGTAGGCTCACATAGCTGGACAGCTCGTGGCTGGGTTTCTTAGGAAGTCGTAGCGGGATATCTTATAAGCGTCCAGATTATTGTCCCGTTCATTGAAAGCTGCAGTTCTAGCCTTTAGCTCAGTGCGAATGTTGCCTCTAATCCATGGCGTCTGGTTGGGGTATGGTTGGCGAGGGAGGCATTTCTAGAGTGTTGTCACCTCCAGGTGAACAAGTGACATGCTGGTAAAAATGAGGTAAAACGAATTTCAGTTTCCCTGCATTAAAACCACGGGCCATGAGAAACGTGCTTCTTGTTTGCTCATTGAGTTTGGTCTTAGTGCCAGCATCGATTTGAGGTGGTAAACACAGTCTTGGTCAATAGTTTTGAGAATGACACAAATATTAATTTTCACAAAGTCTGCTGCCTCAGTTTTTATAATGGTAATTTGCATATACTCCAGAATGTTATGAAGAGTGATCAGATGAATTGCAATTAATTGCAAGGTCCCTCTTTGCCATGAAAATGAACTTAATCCCCCAAAAACATTTCCACTGCATTTCAGCCCTGCCACAAAAGGACCAGCTGACATCATGTCAGTGATTCTCTCGTTAACACAGGTGAGAGTGTTGACGAGGACAAGGCTGGAGATCACTCTGTCATGCTGATTGAGTTAGAATAACAGACTGGAAGCTTTAAAATGAGGGTGGTGCTTGAAATCATTGCTCTTCCTCTGTTAACCATGGTTACCTGCAAGGAAACACATGCCTTCATCATTGCTTTGCAAAAAAAGGGCTTCACAGGCAAGGATATTGCTGCTAGTAAGATTGCACCTAAATCAACCATTTATCGGATCATCAAGAACTTAAAGGAGAGAGGTTCAATTGTTGTGAAGAAGGCTTCAGGGCGCCCAAGAAAGTCCAGCAAGCGCCAGGACCGTCTCCTAAAGTTGATTCAGCTGCGGGATCGGGGCACCACCAGTGCAGAGCTTGCTCAGGAATGGCAGCAGGCAGGTGTGAGTGCATCTGCACACACAGTGAGGCGAAGACTTTTGGAGGATGGCCTGGTGTCAAGAAGGGCAGCGAGGAAGCCACTTCTCTCCAGGAAAAACATCAGGGACAGACTGATATTCTGCAAAAGGTACAGGGATTGGACTGCTGAGGACTGGGGTAAAGTCATTTTTTCTGATGAATCCCCTTTCCGATTGTTTGGGGTATCCGGAAAAAAGCTTGTCCGGAGAGGTCAAGGTGAGCGCTACCATCAGTCCCGTGTCATGCCAACAGTAAAGCATCCTGAGACCATTCATGTGTGGGGTTGCTTCTCAGCCAAGGAAGTGGGCTCACTCACAATTTTGCCTAAGAACCCAGCCATGAATAAAGAATGGTACCATCACATCCTCAGAGAGCAACTTCTTCCAACCATCCAAGAACAGTTTGGTGACGAAAAATGCCTTTTCCATACCTTGCCATAAGGCAAAAGTGATAACTAAGTGGCTCGGGGAACAAAACATCGACATTTTGGGTCCATGGCCAGGAAACTCCCCAGACCTTAATCCCATTGAGAACTTGTGGTCAATCCTCAAGAGGCGGGTGGACAAACAAAAACCCACAAATTCTGACAAACTCCAAGCATTGATTATGCAAGAATGGGCTGCCATCATTCAGGATGTGGCCCAGAAGTTAATTGACAGCATGCCAGGGCGGATTGCAGAGGTCTTGAAAAAAAAGGGTCAACACTGCCAATATTGACTCTTTGCATAAACTTAATGTAATTGTCAATAAAAGCCTTTAACACTTATGGAATGCTTGTAATTATACTTCAGTATACCATAGTAACATCTGACATTTTGACCACGACTGCTATGAAAAATATAGATGGTAAATAGTATTCTAACTTAGGAGATCAAAAACTTGAGACTTCCTTAACGTTAGAGATTGCGCACCAGCTGTTCTCTTCGTTTTACCCAAGTCTACCATCCGCTGTTGATGACGCATCGATGTATATCCATGTTTTATTTTTTATTTTATTTTTATTTGTTGATTATTTTTTATTTTTTTTATTTTTTTATTTTAATTTTTTTTTCAGCCACAACTCTGAGAAACATAGGATATTTTTTTTTAAATCAGGTCCCGTTGATAGGATAGTATCGAATGGAGCTCATCCAATTTGTTCTCCAGTGACGTAGTCTCCTGTCTCCATAGGACCCTGCCTCTTTTTCACTGCCGCTTCCTCTTTCAAGACCCGGGGATTATGGTCAGGAGTAAGCAGAATATCCAGAGCCGCCGATATTCCAAATCGAGGTTAGCGAATGCTGTTCTGATGTCCAGAAGCTGTTTTTGGTAGTAGGAAATGATGGCGGAAACATTATGTACAATGAACATTTAGATCAACGAAACAAATAACACAAAATAGCAGAATTGGTCAGGATCCTGTAAGACCGTCGCTATCCACGGCACCGCCATTCCCCCACATACGCTTAGGGTCATGTATAAAAATGCTGGGCAGGCCATTATTTTGGCTACCATGGCTATGCCCCCATAGGATGACAATGCCCCCATCCACAGGGCACGAGTGGTCACTGAACGGTTTGATGAGCATGAAAACGATGTAAACCATATGCCAGGGTGTCTCAGTCACCAGATCTCAAACAAATTGAACACTTATGGCACAGCTTGGAGCATCGCCTGAGACAGCATTTTCCACAACCATCAACAAAACACCAAATTACACAATTTCTTGTGGAAGAATGGTGTCGCATCACTCCATTTGATAGTAACAGATGACATTCATATTCTGACAATCTCTCAAACTCACTTAGATAATACCTTTGATGATACAGTGGTAGCAATACAAGGTTATAACATTTACAGAAAATACAGAAATGCCAATGGGGGCGGTGTTGCGGTCTATATTCAGAACAACATTCCTGTAAAGCTTAGAGAAGATCTCATGTTAAATACTGTTGAAGTAATATGGCTACAGGTTCACCTGCCTCACCTAAAGCCCATTCTGGTGGGAAGCTGCTAAAGACCACCAAGTGCTAACAGTCAGTATCTGGATAACGTGTGAAATAATATATGTGATATCAATAGAGAGGTCATACAAGAAGTTCTGTAGTGATTCCTATGATGTTGATGTGAAGAATATGTGTTGGTCCGTGGTGTGTAATGATGAGCAAACAGACACTGTACTTCACACATTTATGAAATTGCTTATCCCAGTTACTAATAAGCATGCACCCATTAAGAAAATGACTGTAAAAACTGTTAAATCCCAGTGGATTGATGAGGAATTGAAAAATTGTATGGTTGAGAGGGATGAGGCAAAAGAGATGGCTAATAGGTCTGGCTGCACAACCGATTGTCACGGTTTCGGCCGAGGCTGCTCCTCCTCCTGGTTCGGGCAGGCTTCGGCGGTCGTCGTCCCCGGAGTACTAGCTACCACCGATCTATGTTTCATGTTCGTTTGGTTTTGTCTTGATGTTGTACACCTGTGTCTTGTTAGTCCTCGTTAGTGTCCTATTTAGTTCTCGTTGGTTGTGTTTGTCTTTGTGTGTGATTGCTCTTCTGTTTCGTGTTGGAGCTACGTACTTCCCTCCAGTGTTTTGGAGAGGTTTTTCGCACATGTTAGTGCGCCTTTTATTTGACGCCTGTGTGCGCCGTGATTTCGCCTTCGGGCTTATTGTGCTTATTTCTCTACGTAAATATTGCACTAAAGTCTTTTGGACTGAGCCTCTGCGTCCTGCGCTTGATTCATGCACCACACCCACCTTCAGCACCCCTGACAGAATCACACACCAGAATGGAATCAGCAGGATCTGCAGTTACGCCTGAGTCGCTCGAGGAGCATGTCCGTGGGCAAGATGACCAGATACGTCAACTGGGGACCGCTCTACAGGACGTCATCAACACCTTGCACCGATGGGAGACCAGCGGGGTACCCACACCTCCACCTACCCTGCCAACCCCATCGGCCGGTCCACCAGTCCCAGGTCCGGAACCCAGGAGGATTCGGCTCTCGCTCCCGAGGGCGTATGACGGTACAGCTGCCGGGTGTCAGGGGTTCCTCCTGCAGGTGGAGCTCTACCTGGCCACTGTACACCCGGTGCCCTCGGGACACGAGAGCATTTCCGCCCTCATCTCCTGTCTCACGGGCAAGGCGTTGGAGTGGGCTAACGCTGAGTGGAGGAAGATGGACGCCAATACCATCTCCTACGCCGAGTTCTCCCGTCGCTTCAAGGCCGTGTTCGACCATCCTCCTGAGGGCAAAGCGGCGGGGGAGCGTCTAGTCCACCTGAGACAGGGGAGGAGGAGCGCACAGGCGTTTGCTCTAGAGTTCCGGACTCTAGCGGCGGACGCAGGGTAGAATGAACGGGCCCTCATCGACCATTTTCGGTGTAGCCTACGGGAGGACGTTCAACGTGAGTTGGCCTGCAGGGATACCCATCTTACCTTCGACCAGTTGGTCGATATGTCCATCCGTCTGGACTCCCTGCTGGCCACCCGTGGACGTCCCGAGGGGGGTCCGTCCATTCCGCCCTCCGGCACCTCCGAGCCGAGCCCTATGGAGCTCGGGGGTGCCGGCGCTAGAGAAAGGAGGAGGAGGAGCCCGAGGGGGCCTGTCTCCTGCACCAAGTGCGGTCGTGGAGGGCACACTGCGGCCAGGTGCTGGGGAGGGTTCTCCGGGGGAGAAGACAACAGGCCACGCACTGGGGGGACCTCCCAGGTGAGTAGACGTCCCACTTACCCAGAGCTTTCTGTTGCGCACTTTTGTATACCTGTTTGTTTTCCACAGGTTGCACCTCATTCCCAGCATAAGGCGCTAGTAGATTCAGGCGCAGCTGGGAATTTTGTTGATCGGAAGTTTTGTTTAGATTTAGGGATCCCTCTCCTACCTGTTGACAAACCTTTTCCCGTTCATGCCTTAGATAGCCGCCCGTTGGGGTCGGGGTTGATTAGGGAGATCACAGCGCCACTTAGGATGTGTGCGCAGGGGGGTCATGAAGAGACTATACAGCTGTATCTGATCGACTCTCCTGCGTACCCAGTGGTGCTGGGAATTCCCTGGTTAAGCACCCATAACCCTGCTATTTCGTGGCAACAGAGGGCTCTCGATGGGTGGTCTGCTCAGTGCGAGGGGCGATGTCTGGGTGTTTCCGTGGGGGCGACTTCGGTGGAAAGTCCAAACCAAGTGCCCGCACTGCACATTCCGCCAGAATATGGGGATTTAGCTCTCGTGTTTAGTAAAACTAGGGCGACGCAGTTGCCTCCTCATAGACAGGGGGATTGTGCGATTGATCTCCAGGCAGGAGCAGCGCTCCCACGGAGCCATGTGTATCCTTTGTCTCAAGAGGAGAGAAAAGCTATGGAGACTTACATAGCCGAATCTTTGAGACAGGGATACATTCGGCCCTCCACTTCTCCCGCCTCCTCGAGGTTATTTTTGTGAAGAAGAAAGATGGAGGGTTGCGCCCGTGCATTGATTACCGTGGTCTCAATCAGATTACTGTGAAGTACAGTTATCCACTCCCTCTGATTGCGACCATGACAGAGTCATTGCATGGAGCGCGGTTTTTCACAAAATTGGATCTCAGGAGCGCGTATAACTTGGTGCGCATTAGGGAGGGCGATGAATGGAAGACAGCGTTTAGTACCACGTCAGGTCATTTCGAGTATCTTGTCATGCCATATGGGTTGATGAATGCTCCATCAGTCTTCCAATCCTTCGTGGATGACATTTTCCGGGATATGCAGGGACAAGGGGTGGTCGTGTACATTGATGATATTCTGGTGTACTCGTCCACCCGAGCCGAGCATATAACCCTGGTGCGTCGTGTATTGAGGAGGCTGTTGGAGCACGACCTATATGTCAAGGCAGAGAAATGTCTGTTTTTCCAGGAGTCGGTCTCCTTTTTGGGTTATCGGTTGTCCGCGTCAGGGGTGAGAATGGAGGTGGATCGTGTGTCCGCTGTGCGTAATTGGCAAACCCCAACCACTGTAAAAGAGGTGCAGCAGTTCTTGGGCTTTGCGAATTACTACCGGAGGTTTATCCGGGGTTTTGGACAGGTGGCAGCTCCCATCACGTCCCTTCTGAAAGGGGGTCCGGTGCGCCTGCAGTGGTCAGCTGAGGTCGGACAGGGCCTTTGGGAGACTGAAGGACCTGTTTACGTCGGCTCCGGTGCTGGCGCATCCGGATCCTGCATTACCCTTTCAGGTCGAGGTGGACGCGTCTGAAGCAGGTATAGGGGCCGTTCTCTCTCAACGGTCCGGCACGCCACCTAAACTCCGCCCCTGTTCTTTTTACTCTAAAAAGCTCAGCCCGGCGGAGCGTAACTATGACGTTGGGGACAGGGAGCTGTTAGCTGTAGTTCAAGCCCTTAAGGTGTGGAGGCATTGGCTTGAGGGGGCTCAACACCCTTTCCTCATTTTGACTGACCATCGGAACCTGGAGTACATCCGGGCAGCGAGGAGACTGAACCCTCGCCAGGCTCGATGGAGTATGTTTCTCACCAGGTTCGTATTTAAAATCACGTACATCCCTGGGTCCCAGAATGGTAAGGCAGATGCGCTGTCCCGGCGGTATGACACGGAGGAGAGGTCCGTTGAGCCTACTCCCATACTACCGGAGTCTTGCCTTGTGGCACCGGTGGTGTGGGAGGTCGATGCCGAAATCGAGCGAGCGTTGCGTACCGACCCCAGCCCTCCACAGTGTCCTGAGGGTCGGAAGTACGTTCCGCTCGAGATTCGGGATCGACTCATTTACTGGGCTCACACGTCACCCTCCTCTGGACATCCGGGTATTGGCCGGACAGTGCATTGCCTTAGCACTAAATACTGGTGGCCTACTTTGGCTAGGGATGTGAGGGTTTATGTCTCCTCCTGCTCGGTGTGCGCCCAGTGTAAGGCGCCCCAACATCTGCCCAGGGGTAAGTTACAACCCCTGCCCGTTCCACAACGACCATGGTCCCACCTCTCGGTGGATTTTGTGACAGACCTTCCCCTCTCTCAGGGGAATACCACCATCCTGGTCGTTGTGGACCGGTTCTCTAAGGCCTGTCGTCTTCTCCCTATGTCGGGTCTTCCTACTGCCCTACAGACCGCTGAGGCCCTATTTACCCACGTCTTCCGGCATTACGGGGTGCCCGAGGATATAGTGTCTGATCGAGGCCCCCAGTTTACCTCCCGTGTTTGGAGAGCGTTCATGGAGCGTTTGGGGGTCTCGGTTAGCCTTACCTCAGGGTACCACCCGGAGAGTAACGGGCAGGTAGAACGTGTCAACCAGGATGTGGGTAGGTTTCTGAGGTCGTATTGCCAGGACCGGCCTGAGGAGTGGGCACGGTACATTCCCTGGGCCGAGATGGCCCAGAACTCTCTCCGCCACTCCTCTACCAACCTAACCCCCTTCCAATGTGTATTAGGTTACCATTAGGTTTGTGGGGCCCTTTAAAGTCCTGAGAAGATTGAACGAGGTGTGTTATAGGTTACATCTACCTGTTGAGAATAAGAATATTAACCCCTCGTTCCATGTGTCTCTTCTCAGGCCGGTGGTAGCTGGTCCACTCCAGGACAATGAGATAGGAGAGACTCCTCCGCCCCCACTGGACATCGAGGGGGCTCCGGCGTACACCGTTCGGTCCATCTTGGACTCCAGACGCCGGATGGGGGGTCTCCAGTATCTCGTGGAGTGGGAGGGGTACGGCCCGGAGGAGCGGTGCTGGGTGCCGCGGAGGGACATCCTAGACCCATCTCTCCTGTCGGAGTTCCACCGGGACCATCCCGCGCGCCCTGCTCCGCGTCCTCCTGGTCGTCCCCGAGGCCGGGGTCGGCGCACGGCTGGAGCCGCGCGTCAAGGGGGTGGTACTGTCACGGTTTCGGCCGAGGCTGCTCCTCCTCCTGGTTCGGGCAGGCTTCGGCGGTCGTCGTCCCCGGAGTACTAGCTACCACCGATCTATGTTTCATGTTCGTTTGGTTTTGTCTTGATGTTGTACACCTGTGTCTTGTTAGTCCTCGTTAGTGTCCTATTTAGTTCTCGTTGGTTGTGTTTGTCTTTGTGTGTGATTGCTCTTCTGTTTCGTGTTGGAGCTACGTACTTCCCTCCAGTGTTTTGGAGAGGTTTTTCGCACATGTTAGTGCGCCGTTTATTTGACGCCTGTGTGCGCCGTGATTTCGCTTTCGGGCTTATTGTGCTTATTTCTCTACGTAAATATTGCACTAAAGTCTTTTGGACTGAGCCTCTGCGTCCTGCGCTTGATTCATGCACCACACCCACCTTCAGCACCCCTGACACCGATTGGCAAACGTACTGCAAATTGAGAAATCATGTGACTAATCTGAATAAAAATAAGAAGAAACTATACTATGAAACAAAGATAAATGACATAAAGAATGATAGTAAGAAGCTTTGGAGCACCCCCTAAAAGGCTAACTCCGATCCATCATTCATTGAATCAGATGGCTCATTCATCCCAAAACCCACTGATATTGCCAACTACTTTAATGATTTTATCATTGTCAAGATAAGCAAACTTAGGCATGACATGCCAGCAACAAACGCTGACACTTCACATCCAAGTATATCTGACCAAATTATGAAAGACAAGCATTGTAATTTTGAATTACATAAAGCAAGTGTGGAAGAGGTGAAAAAAGTATTATTGTCGATCAACAATGACAAGCCACCGGGGTTTGACAACTTGGATGGAAAATTACTGAGGATAATGGCGGATGATATTGCCACTGCTATTTGCCATTTCTTCAATTTAAGCTTACTAGAAAGTTTATGCCCCCAGGCCTGGAGGGAAGCAAAAGTTATTCCCCTACCTAAGAATAGTAACGCCCCCTTAACTGGCTCAAATAGCCGACCAACCAACCCTTAGTAAACCTTTGGAAAAAATGGTTTTTGACCAGATAAAATACTATTTCACAGCAAACAAATTGACAACAGACTTTCAGCACGCTTATAGGGAAGGACATTCAACAAGCACAGCACTTACACAAATGACTGTTGATTGACTGAGAGAAATTGATAATAAAAATATTGTGGGGCTGTTTTGTTAGACTTCATTGTGGCTTTTGACATTATTGATCATAGTCTGTTGCTGGAAAAACGTATGTGTTATGGCTTTACATTACATTTTAGTCATTTAGCAGACGCTCTTATCCAGAGCGACTTACAGTTAGTGAATACATATTTTTTTATACTGGCCCCCCGTGGGAATCGAACCCACAACCCTGGCGTTGCAAACGCCATGCTCTATCAACTGAGCTACATCCCTGCCGGCCATTCCCTCCCCTACCCTGGACGACGCTGGGCCAATTGTGTGCCGCCCATGAGTCTCCCGGTCGCGGCCGGCTGCGCGGCCGGCTGCGACAGAGCCTGGATTCGAACCAGGATCTCTAGTGGCACAGTTAGCACTGCGATGCAGTGCCTTAGACCACTGCGCCACTCAGGAGTACACCCCCTGCTATATTATAGATGAAGAGTTACCTGTCTAACAGAACACAGAGGGTGTTCTTTAATGGAAGCCTCTCCAACAAAATACAGGTAGAATCAGGAATTCCCCAGGGCAGCTGTCTAGGCCACTTACTTTTTTCAATCTTTACTAACGACATGCCACTGGCTTTGAGTAAAGCCAGTGTGTCTATGTATGTGGATGACTCAACACTATACACATCAGCTACCACAGCAACTGAAATGACAGCAACTCTTAACAAAGAGCTGCAGTTAGTTTCAGAATGAGTGGCAAGGAATAAGTTAGTCCTAAATATTTCTACAACTAAAAGCATTGTATTTGGGACAACTCATTTACTAAACCCTATACCTCAACTAAATCTTGTAATAATCTGGAAATTGAGCAAGTTGAAGATTGTAAACTGTCATGGTCAACGCATATTGATACAACAGTAACTAGGATGGGAAGAAGTGTGTCTATATTAAAGCGCTGCTCTGCATTCTTAACAGCACTATCAACAAGGCAGGTCCTACAGGCCCTAGTTTTGTCACACCTGGACTACTGTTCAGTCGTGTGGTCAGGTGCCACAAAGAGGGACTTGGCTCAGAACAGGGCAGCACGGCTGGCCCTGGGATGTACACAGAGAGCTAACATTAATAATATGCATGTCAATCTCTCCTGGCTCAAAGTCGAGGAGAGATTGACTTCATCACTACTTGTATTTGTGAGAAGTATTGACATGCTGAATGCACCGAGCTGTCTGTTTGAACTAATGGCGCACAGCTCGGACACCCATGCATACCCCACAAGACATGCCACCAGAGGTCTCTTCACAGTCCCCAAGTCCAGAACAGACTATGGGAGGCGCACAGTACTACACAGAGCCATGACTACATAGAACTCTATTCCACATCAGGTAACTGATGCCAGCAGTAAAATCAGATTTTTAAAAACAGATAAAAATACACCTTATGGAACAGCAGGGACTGTGAAGCAACACAAACATAGACACAGAAAAATGCATACACACACATGATAACATACGGATACTATACACATGTACACATGGATTTTGTGTTATAGATATGTGGTAGTAGAGTAGAGGCCTGAGGGCACACACTTAATATGTTGTGAAATCTGTTATGAATGTATTGTAATGTTTTTAAAATGTATAACTGCCTTAATTTGGCTGGATCCATAATAAATACAAATACAAATAGAGTCCCAGACACTTGTAGAATCTAGGCCAAGGTGTATTGAAGCTGTTCTGGCTCGTGGTGGCCCAACGCCCTATTAACACACTTTATGTTGGTGTTTCCTTTATTTTGGCAGTTACCTGTATCTGTACCAGTATGAAGGTAAAGTTAGGGTCAATTAAATATCCTGAATTAATTAATTAATTTCAAGAACTGAGAACAAATCTCTGAGAGAGTTAAGGGCCATTTTTCCTGGAAAAAAAGATTGTAGATTTAAACAATTGAAAATCATGGAAAGTGAAATTGTTTCAATCGAGAGGCGTATGAGAGAGGGAGAGAGAGAGAGAGAGGCAAAGTGACAGACCGCTTAGAGAGGAAGAAAGAGAGAGAGAGAGAGAGAGAGAGAGAGAGAGAGAGAGAGAGAGAGAGAGAGAGAGAGAGAGAGAGAGAGAGAGAGAGAGAGAGAGAGAGAGAGAGAGAGAGAGAGAGAGAGAGAGAGAGAGAGAGAGAGAGAGAGAGAGAGAGAGAGAGAGAGAGAGAGAGAGAGAGAGAGAGAGAGAGAGAGAGAGAGACAAACCTTTGTTGACCTCCTCCTGTGTGAAGCTCTTGACAGGTCCTTTAACGGCCACCTTGTCCTGTCCTCCTCTTTTAGAAAGCTGTAGTCTTCCTACTGGAGGGTCTTTGATCAGGATGTACCTCAGCTTCAGGCTGTCTGTGTCTGAATCCGATCCCTTCAGGTTCTGCTCAGTGATCTTAGACGCTGAGCCTGAGGGAAGAGATACAGTTACAGACTCTCAGAGACAACAGGATACAAGAGTCTAGAATATAATGCTGTTAGCATCTTCTGCTCTGACTGCTTTGTTGGAGTTTGTTCTGGTTGACCAATTACATATTTACATACTTTGAATATACCAAACATTATGAACACCTTCCTAATATTGAGTTATGCTTCCGGTCTATCGTTGTAACTCAATGCAAACCAAACTAACCCATCTTAGATGTTAGGATGGGTTAGTTTATGACTTTGAGCGGTTGTGGACCGGTTCAGACGGACATTTTGTGAATGCTGTACGGTCCTGTGATGTATAGTGCCAAAAAATCCCCATCTGCGGCTCTCTGTTTCCACATTTTCTGTCCTATTCAGACGAATAATCGATTTTCTCTTCCTCCAAGTGAGACAGCCCAGCCTGGGAGACAGCATATGTAGTGAGTCTAGCCATTGTGGTTCCATCTTGCTGTGATATTCTCAGCCGGATTTAGAGCTCTCAACATGAAAGAATACGAAAAACATTTCATAAAATTTAAAGAAGACCACTTTTTCTTGTTCACAGATTACCAAAATCGCATCATGCTGAAGTTTTAACGAGTCTGCAAACATTTAAATGGTATCTCTGTGACGCTCAGTGGACATTTAGGAGAAAATGATCTGTCGTCAGTAATATATGAAACAGTGCCAATATTGTTCTGTCAATAAGTATGATCATATCTATTTCACAGTTGTAAGACATGTGAAATCTTATAGTACTGTTTATAATTTGATTCTTTCTATATTTAGAAATAATATTTCTCATATTTTCATAATATTTGTACTATGTATTTGAGCCTGTGTCCTCAAAAGTGAGTACACCTTAGCAATTTATAACTATTGTTACCAGAAAGATGAGTTCCAGACCTTTCTAAAACGATGCAACATTACCAGTTATTGTGTATGGCCATCTCATGAAAAATTATTACATTTGTCTATTTAGGCGGAAATCAAAATGTTGCCCCATCATTCAAGCCTCCTTAACATCCCCCTCTCAAACAACAGGCATGTCAGCGACCACCTCTCTTCTCCTCTAGCCCTCCCCATACCTGCGGCCAGCTGCAGGCCTCTGTTAACTGTCATCCTCGGTCCTTCAGTCTTCCTGACGTCCATGGTGAAGGTGAGCCGTCCGGTGCTGGTGTGGATGCCGTCGGTCAGGGAGAAGGCTAGCTCGTCACTGCCCCCGCTGGCCGCGTCAGGGGCGTACACCAGCAGCAGGTCCAACACGTCCTGGTAGTAGGATTGAAATTGATTAATTTATTAGTCGATCGAGGGCATCCGGATCGTTAACTCAGCTTTATTCACCTATTTATGTAACAAAATACAAACAATTATTTGATTAATCAATGTCTAATCGGCCCTAGCACTCATCAAGTAATTGATTCTGGATACCTTGTGTTGAACTCATCCCTACCTGGTAGGTGAATGTGGAGCCCTGAGACAGGACCCTGCCGTTCTCCAGAGGCTGGGAGTAGAACTGGCGTCTACGCAGCTTGCCTGAAAACAGGAGCATTGTGGGATAGTTTGAGTTTGTGGGGTTACAGCTTGCCTGAACAGAATGATAATAATGATATGTAGGTTTGATTTATTTAGCAGAAGAAAGGGAGAAACAGAGTAGATATATAAATAATACATCTAAGTAGAAAACCCTTGAATCCTGGTAACTTGAGTCCGGGGCATGCGTACCTGTGTGTGTGTGTCAATGAAGGATGTGTTTTGCGCTGGGCAATGTTGTTTAGCAGAGGCTGTCTGGCAGGCAGGCAGGCAGACAGACAGGGGAGGAGACAGGCAGGCAGACAGGGGAAGGAGACAGGCAGGCAGGCAGGCAGACAGACAGGGGAGGAGACAGGCAGGCAGGCAGACAGACAGGGGAGGAGACAGGCAGGCAGGCAGACAGGGGAGGAGACATGCAGACAGACAGGGGAGGAGACAGTAAAGAGGACTGGGCCTCTATAGCCTCTATAGTTTTAGTTTTATAAGGTGTGACAGGGCTTTATGGGAGGGTTTATGTTGCTTTTACTGCCTGCAGTTTGTGAGGAATGGGTCGGTGCAGGGACCTGACATTACAGAGAGAGTTAGAGGTAGGGATGGAGAGAGAGTTAGAGGGAGGGATGGAGAGATGGAGAGAGAGTTAGAGGAAGGGATGGAGGGAGAGTTAGAGGTAGGGATGGAGAGAGATGGAGGTAGGGATGGAGGGATGGAGAGAGAATTAGAGGGAGGGATGGAGAGAGAGTTAGAGGTAGGGATGGAGAGAGAGTTAGAGGGAGGGATGGAGAGAGAGTTAGAGGTAGGGATGGAGAGAGAGTTAGAGGTAGGGATGGAGGGAGAGATAGAGGGAGGGATGGAGGGAGAGTTAGAGGTAGGGATGGAGGGAGAGATAGAGGGAGGGATGGAGGGAGAGTTAGAGGTAGGGATGGAGAGAGAGTTAGAGGTAGGGATGGAGGGAGAGTTAGAGGTAGGGATGGAGAGATGGAGAGAGAGTTAGAGGGAGGGATGGAGAGAGAGTTAGAGGGAGGGATGGAGAGAGAGTTAGAGGTAGGGATGGAGGGATGGAGAGAGAGTTAGAGGGAGGGATGGAGGGATGGAGGGAGAGTTAGAGGGAGGGATGGAGGGAGAGTTAGAGGTAGGGATGGAGGGATGGAGAGAGAGTTAGAGGGAGGGATGGAGGGAGAGTTAGAGGGAGGGATGGAGGGAGAGTTAGAGGGAGGGATGGAGGGAGAGTTAGAGGGAGGGATGGAGAGAGAGTTAGAGGTAGGGATGGAGGGATGGAGAGAGAGTTAGAGGGAGGGATGGAGGGAGAGTTAGAGGGAGGGATGGAGGGATGGAGGGATGGAGAGATGGAGGGATGGAGAGAGAGTTAGAGGGAGGGATGGAGGGATGGAGAGAGAGTTAGAGGGAGGGATGGAGAGAGAGATAGAGGGAGGGATGGAGGGAGAGTTAGAGGGAGGGATGGAGAGAGAGTTAGAGGTAGGGATGGAGAGAGAGTTAGAGGGAGGGATGGAGAGAGAGATAGAGGGAGGGATGGAGGGAGAGATAGAGGGAGGGATGGAGAGAGAGTTAGAGGTAGGGATGGAGGGAGAGATAGAGGGAGGGATGGAGGGAGAGTTAGAGGGAGGGATGGAGGGATGGAGAGAGAGTTAGAGGGAGGGATGGAGAGAGAGTTAGAGGGAGGGATGGAGGGATGGAGAGAGAGTTAGAGGGAGGGATGGAGAGAGAGATAGAGGGAGGGATGGAGGGAGAGTTAGAGGGAGGGATGGAGGGAGAGTTAGAGGGAGGGATGGAGAGAGAGTTAGAGGGAGGGATGGAGAGAGAGTTAGAGGGAGGGATGGAGGGAGAGATAGAGGGAGGGATGGAGGGATGGAGAGAGAGTTAGAGGGAGGGATGGAGGGAGAGATAGAGGGAGGGATGGAGGGAGAGATAGAGGGAGGGATGGAGAGATGGAGAGAGAGATAGAGGGAGGGATGGAGAGAGAGTTAGAGGTAGGGATGGAGAGAGAGTTAGAGGGAGGGATGGAGGGATGGAGAGAGAGTTAGAGGGAGGGATGGAGAGAGAGTTAGAGGGAGGGATGGAGAGAGAGATAGAGGGAGGGATGGAGGGATGGAGGGAGAGTTAGAGGGAGGGATGGAGGGATGGAGAGAGAGTTAGAGGGAGGGATGGAGGGATGGAGGGGGATTAGAGGGAGGGATGGAGGGAGAGTTAGAGGGAGGGATGGAGAGATGGAGAGAGAGATAGAGGGAGGGATGGAGAGAGAGTTAGAGGTAGGGATGGAGAGAGAGTTAGAGGGAGGGATGGAGAGAGAGTTAGAGGTAGGGATGGAGAGAGAGTTAGAGGGAGGGATGGAGAGAGAGATAGAGGGAGGGATGGAGAGAGAGTTAGAGGTAGGGATGGAGAGAGAGTTAGAGGGAGGGATGGAGAGAGAGATAGAGGGAGGGATGGAGAGAGAGTTAGAGGTAGGGATGGAGAGAGAGTTAGAGGGAGGGATGGAGAGAGAGATAGAGGGAGGGATGGAGAGAGAGTTAGAGGGAGGGATGGAGGGATGGAGAGAGAGTTAGAGGGAGGGATGGAGGGAGAGTTAGAGGGAGGGATGGAGAGAGAGATAGAGGGAGGGATGGAGAGAGAGATAGAGGGAGGGATGGAGAGAGAGTTAGAGGGAGGGATGGAGAGAGAGATAGAGGGAGGGATGGAGGGATGGAGGGGGATTAGAGGGAGGGATGGAGGGATGGAGAGAGAGTTAGAGGGAGGGATGGAGGGATGGAGAGAGAGTTAGAGGGAGGGATGGAGAGAGAGATAGAGGGAGGGATGGAGGGGGATTAGAGGGAGGGATGGAGAGATGGAGAGAGAGTTAGAGGGAGGGATGGAGGGATGGAGGGGGATTAGAGGTCAAGCGCGCTTTATTTCTCTATGTGTGTGTGTGTGTGTGTGTGTGTATGTCCAGTCTCATGTGTGTGGGTGCGTGTTTGTGTGCTCGCATGCGTCCGTGTTTGTCTCCGCGTGTGTGTGTGTGTGTGTCCGTACCGTAGGCAGGTTGCTTGGTGACGGTGATGATGATGTCACTGTCTGGTGTGTCTTGGTCCAGGACGTTGAGAGAAGAGTTAGTGATGACCACTCCTGAGTTCTCCTCCACCTGGACCCTGTTCACTGACACCACCGGCACCGTCTCCCCTTTACTCTGCTGCAGACACACACACACACACACACACACACACACACACACACACACACAAGCAAAGAGGCGAGCGTAACCACACACAAACACGCGCACACACGCGCACACACATACACACAGCTCTGTCAGGATCATCAATTCACCTCAATGCCCTAGCAGACCAATTGATACAATTTTTATGGTGGTTGGGATTGCGTTGTGGGAAAATACAAGCTTGATGTCGTTATCACAGCACAAGAAAATCCATTAATCTTGACTGAAAGTTTTCTTTGTGAACTTTGTAATGGGGTTAATTGTTGTCGTTTATTACTATGAATAACATAATATTTGTAAACAAACAACAGCTTCAAAATATTGAGTAAAGCAGTTATGCTGATCTCATGGACTATGAGTCCCAGCATCCATAGCTCCGTCTATGAATTACATTTCTTTAGCCCCAACTCTCAAACCGTAGTAGTAGTATGAAACATTTATGAACTCACTAACTGTAAGTCGCTCTGCATATGAGCGTCTGCAAAACGACTAAAATGTATAAATGTAGTAGTAGTAGTAGTAGTAGTAGTAGTAGTAGTAGTAGTAGTAGTAGTAGTAGAGTATTATTTACCTTTATGTCTATATAGACATTGAAGGCCTCTGTCTGACTGGACCCATCACTGATGTAGAAAGAGAAGGTGTCCTGGTAGTGATGGTCAGTGTTCTGGACGTTCTGAACGTAGAAGATGTGGTCAGTCGTCAGGTCATCCACAGAGAAGGGAACCTCTGGACTGATGATGCGGGTATTTGAACCGCCCATCGAGCCCACTGGGAGACAGAGGACGAGACCAGAATGGGAAGTGAGATCTCACAAACTACAACCGACATACACTACATGACCAAAAGTATGTGGACACTTGCTCGTCGAATATCTCGTTCCAAAATCATGGGATGAATATGGAGTTGGTCCCCTCTTTGCTGCTATAACAGCCTCCACTCTTCTGGGAAGGCTTTCCACTAGATGTTGGAACATTGCTGTGGGGACTTGCTTCCATTCAGCCATAAAAGCATTAGTGAAGTCGGGCACTGATGTTGGGCGATTAGGCCTTGCTCACAGTCGGCGTTCCAATTCATCCCAAAGGTATTCGATGGGGTTGAGGTCAGGGCTCTGTGCAGGCCAGTCAAGTTCTTCCACACCGATCTCAACAAACCATTTCTGTATGGACCTTGCTTTGTGCACGGGGGCATTGCCATGCTGAAACAGGACAGGGCCTTCCCCAAACAGTTGCCACAAAGTTGGAAGCACAGAATCATCTAGAATGTCATTGGAACTAAGGGGCCTAGCCCGAACCATGAAAAACAGCCCCAGGCCATTATTCCTCCTCCACCAAACTTTACAGTTGGCACTATGCATTCGGGCAGGTAGCGTTCTACTGGCATCCGCCAAACCTAGATTCGTCTGTTGGACTGCCAGATGGGTGAAGCGTGATTCATTACAAATGACTTGTTGGAAAGGTGGCATCCTATGACGGTGCCACGTTGAAAGTCACTGAGCTCTTCAGTAAGGCCATTCTACTGCCAACGTTTGTCTATGGAGATTGCATGGCTGTGTGCTCGATTTTATACACCTGTCAGCAACAGGTGTGGCTGAACTAGCCGAATCCAAAATATGAAGGGGTGTCCCCATACTTTTGTATATATAGTGTATGAAGTGATGTCAACATACTGCTGTATATATAGTGTATGAAGGGGTGTCCCCATACTGCTGTATATATAATGTATATATAGTGTATGAAGGGGTGTCCACATACTGCTGTATATATAGTGTATGAAGGGGTGTCCACATACTGCTGTATATATAATGTATATATAGTGTATGAAGGGGTGTCCACATACTGCTGTATATATAGTGTATGAAGGGGTGTCCACATACTGCTGTATATATAGTGTATGAAGGGGTGTCCACATACTGCTGTATATATAGTGTATGAAGGGGTGTCCACATACTGCTGTATATATAGTGTATGAAGGGGTGTCCACATACTGCTGTATATATAGTGTATGAAGGGGTGTCCACATACTGCTGTATATATAGTGTATACAGTGCCTTGCAAAAGTATTCATCCCCCTTGGCATTTTTCCTATTTTGTTATATTACAACCTGTAATTTAAATTGATTTTTATTTGGATTTCATGTAATGTGTCACGCCCTGGCTCTGGGGACTATGTTATGTTGAGCCAGGGTGTGTAAGTCTATGTTTGTATATCTATGTGGGCCTGAGTGACTCCCAATCAGAGGCAACGAGTGTCAGCTGGTTGTCTCTGATTGGGAGCCATATTTAACTATCGGTCTTTTCACTTTGTGTTGTGGTTTCTTGTTCCGTTAAGGTTTGTTCGTGTTGTAACCTTAGACGTCACGCATCGTTGGTTATTGTTTTGATCGTGTGATCAGTTAATAAATATATATTATGTTCACCTTCAACGCTGCGCATTGGTCCTCTCTCGTAGACGATCGTGACAGAAGAAACCACCAGAACTGGACCAAGCAGCCTAGTGAGGAGCAGATTAGGTGGACTTGGCAACAGTGGAGGCAGAGCTTCGACTGGGTCAAGCCGAATGAGGAGCTGAATGACGGAGATTGGAAGCAGAGGAGCGAGAGGTGGGCGAGAATTATCGAGGCCTGGCCCACGGGGAAGAGAGACTCCCAGAATTTTTTTAGGGGGGGGGCTCACGACGTCGGACCAGCAGGAGGCCGCGATAGAGCGGCCCAGTGGGTTGCCAGAGGAGGCCGCCAGGTTACGGGGGCCACTGGTCGAAGAGGGGATGGAGGATGTAGAGGCACGGCGAGAGGTACTGGCGTGTGTTGCCAGTCCGGTCCGGCCCGTTCCAGATCCCGGTGTAGGGCCAGTGGTGTGTGTCCCCAGTACGGTCCGGTCTATTCCTGCTCCCCGCACCAAGGCAGGGGTGCGCATCGTCAGCCCGGTTCGGCCCGTTCCTACTCCACGCACCAAGCCTACGGTGTGCGTCGACAGCCCAGCCCGGCCCGTTCCTGCTCTCCGCACCAAGTCTGTGGTGCCCGTCGCCAGCCCAGTCCGGCCCATCCAAGCTCCCCGCACCAAGCCAGTGGTGTGCGTCGTCAGTCCGGCACGGCCCGTGCCTGCTCTCCGCACCAAGTCTGTGGTGCGTTTCGTCAGCCCTGTCCGGCCCGTTCCTGCTCTCCGCACCATGTCTGTGGTGCGCGTCGCCAGCCCAGTCCGGCCCATCCAAGCTCCCCGCACCAAGTCAGGGGTGCGCTTCGTCAGCCCGGTCCGGCCCGTTCCTGCTCCCCGCACCAAGTCAGTGGTGTGCTTCGTCAGCCCAGTCCGGCCTGTCCCTGCTCCACGCACCAAGCCTACGGTGTGCGTCGTCAGCCTGGTAAGGCCCGTTCCTCCTCCACGCACCAACCAGGGGTGCGCGTCGTCAGTCCAGCACAACCCGTGCCTGGGTCATGTCCGGAGCCGGATCCGCCGCCGAGGCGGAGTGCCCACCCGGTCCCTCCCCTGTTGTGGTTGTTTGGCGCGGTCGGAGTCCGCGCCTTTGGGGGGGGGGTACTGTCACGCCCTGGCTCTGGGGACTATGTTATGTTGAGCCAGGGTATGTAAGTCTATGTTTGTATATCTATGTGGGCCTGAGTGACTCCCAATCAGAGGCAACGAGTGTCAGCTGGTTGTCTCTGATTGGGAGCCATATTTAACTATCGGTCTTTTCACTTTGTGTTGTGGTTTCTTGTTCCGTTAAGGTTTGTTCGTGTTGTAACCTTAGACGTCACGCATCGTTGGTTATTGTTTTGATCGTGTGATCAGTTAATAAATATATATTATGTTCACCTTCAACGCTGCGCATTGGTCCTCTCTCGTAGACGATCGTGACATAATGGACATACACAAAATAGTCAAAATTGGTGAAGTGAAATGAAAAAAATTACTTATTTTTAAAAAATCAAAAAAAAAAATAACGGAAAAGTTGTGTGTGCGTATGGATTCACCCCCTTTGCTATGAAGCCCCTAAATAAGATCTGGTGCAACCAATTACCTTCACATAATTAGTTAAATAAAGTCCACCTGTCTGCAATCTAAGTGTCACATGATCTGTCACATGATCTCAATATATATACACCTGTTCTGAAAGGCCCCAGAGTCTGCAACACCACTAAGCAAGGGGCACCACCAAGCAAGCGGCACCATGAAGACCAAGGAGCTCTCCAAACAGGTCAGGGACAAAGTTGTGGAGAAGTACAGATCAGGTTTGGGTTATAAAAAAATATCCGAAACTTTGAACATCCCACGGAGCACCGTTACACTCCACAGAGCTGGGATTTACGAAAGAGTGGCCAGAAAAAAAAGCCATTGCTTAAAGAAAAAAATAAGCAAACGTTTGGTGTTCGCCAAAAGGCATGTGGGAGACTCAAATGATACAAACCCCCCAAAAATACATTTTAATTCCAGGTTGTAAGGCAACAAAATAGGAAAAATGCCAAGGGCGGTGAATACTTTCGCAAGCCACAGTATATAGTGTATATGTAGTGTATGAAGGGGTGTCCCCATACTGCTGTATATATAGTGTATATCTAGTGTCTGAAGGGGTGTCCCCATACTGCTGTATATATAGTGTATATCTAGTGTCTGAAGGGGTGTCCCCATACTGCTGTATATATAGTGTATATCTAGTGTCTGAAGGGGTGTCCCCATACTGCTGTATATATAGTGTATATCTAGTGTCTGAAGGGGTGTCCCCATACTGCTGTATATATAGTGTATATCTAGTGTCTGAAGGGGTGTCCCCATACTGCTGTATATATAGTGTATCTGTAGTGTATTTATAGTGCATCTATAGCGTGTATATGGGGCGGCAGGTAGCTTAGTGGTTAAGAGCGTTGTGCCAGTAACCGAAAGGTCACTGGTTCTAATCCCCGAGCCGACTAGGTGAAAATCTGTCGATGTGCCCTTGAGCAAGGCACTTAACACTAATTTTTCCTGTAAGTCGCTCTGGATAAGAGCGTCTGCTAAATGACTAAAATGTAAATGTAAAATGTATATAGTGTATATCTAGTGTGTATATAGTGTGTATATCCAGGCTCCGTGTGTATAGTGTGTATAGGCAGCCGGCCGCGACCGGGAGACTCATGGGCGGCGCACAATTGGCCCAGCGTCGTCCAGGGTAGGGGAGGGAATGGCCGGCAGGGGATGTAGCTCAGTTGATAGAGCATGGCGTTTGCAACGCCAGGGTTGTGGGTTCGATTCCCACGGGGGGGCCAGTATAAAAATATATATATATGTATTCACTAACTGTAAGTCGCTCTGGATAAGAGCGTCTGCTAAATGACTAAAATGTAAATGTAAATGTATATAGTGTGTATATAGTGTATATATATAGTGTGTATATAGTGTGTATATAGTGTATATATATAGTGTGTATATAGTGTGTATACAGTATAGTGTATCTATAGTATATCTATAGTGTATATATAGTGTACTAACCAGGGTTAGATCAGAAACATCTAAGACTGATGACACCATGTAGAAATACGTCAACAGACCAGTCAGTCCTTCAGCCTATCTAACCTAATCGCTCACTTTAAACTACTTTATTTGCAGGCTTCCCTCCACTTTCATCAGTTGTGTTTCATGTCTCTATGATTATTTGTAGTGTCAAATAAAATTTTATTGGTCACAGGTGTTGCGAAATGTACCTCTGTTTGTTGCGGGTGTTATTGCGGGTGTATTCATGTACCTCTGTTTATATTTACATTGCTTTGCCTAGGGCAATTTCCCTTTATGGGATAGATAGATTATTCAACTGAATTAATCGCTCTCTCTCTCTTTCATCTCTCTCTCTTTCATCTCTCTCTCTTCCCTCCCTCGCTCCCTCGCTCCCTCGCTCCCACACACACCACTTCCTCTCGTGTTCTCAATGAAGCCATATTTGGGTACGCTGATCATCCAAACCAGCAGGTCCTTGTTGGGTGTGTCCAGATCTGATACATTGATGTGACTGGTTGACAGCTGGACTCGTCCTCCTCCCTGGACCTAGAAATACACAACATAGACACTTGCATAACATGTCACATTGGGTGAGAGTGCTTCTAGGTGTAGTATGAAGTAGCCCCTAAATAGCTACTGATTTGAAGTCAGTTTAGTCCTTTCCACTCTAATCTTTACAGTTAGGATTTCATAATGTAACGCTGATCCTAGATCTTTGCCTATAAGGGCAACTTCCACCCCAAGCCTATTTCTATTATATTTCAAGTCTGCATGTAGCACATCTGATCATGCCTGTCAGCGTTATGGAGTGCTAGCTGTATGATTCTGAATATAGACCACATTCCATAGAATTAGAATGAGTAGAACCGAAATCCCCATTCCATTACCAGTCAAATTGCAAGACTCCTTCAAATCACGATGTCCATGGCACCGGGTAGTGGTGACAACTGACTGTTATTAGTCATGTTATACAGCCCTGGTGTTAGACACTCACACATATACCACACACACACACACACATACACACACACACACACACACACACAAACACACTCATACAAACACGCACGCACACACAAAACACACACACGCAGCGTTTGACACTAGTCGACTGAGCGTTGCATCAGATGTGTTGCCTAGTGTTGCTTCATATGCTGCCGACCATCGATCTCTGCTCCATAGCAACTGTCTCTAGGCAAGCTGAGCCGTGGGAGGTGTGTGTACCTTGATGCCACTGCGGACAGTGACCACTGGAGGCTGTCTCTGCTTGGAGGTGATGGTGATGGTACACATCTGGTTGTCAAGGCGATTGTTTTCACCGTCATAAACAATGAAATGGAAGATGTCCGTCACTGGTTGGTTTCCTGTCTCAATGGAAGTGATGTACCTAACAGGAAGGAAGTTTCAGTAAAGTTTATCCGAAAACATAGCCTTCACGGAAAACAAAACAAAACAATATATATATATATATATATATATATATATATATATATATATATATATATATATATATATATATAAAAAATGGCTACGCTGATGCATAGTATCATCTTCTGGGTTATTAGTGCATTATTAGTGCATTATTAGTGCATTATTAGTGCATTAGCAGTGCATTATTAGTGCATTATTAGTGCATTATTGTTATCAGTTGAAACATAGAAATTGGTCATATAATATCAGATGATTAATACAAAACATTATAAAGGGGCTCATAACAAATAATAATGTATTATACCTGTTGGATTTAAAGGCCCATTGCAGTCAAAAACATGATTTTCCTGTTTTATTTATATTTCCACACTATGAGGTTGGAATAATACTGTGAACTTGTGAAACTGATGATAATGCCCTTTCAGTGTAAGAGCTGTTTGAAAAGAGTGCCTGAAATGTCAGCTTGCTTTGGTGGGATGGAGTTTTGGCCTACCTGGTGTAACACCGGGCGGTAAATTAGTTAATAGACCAATAAGAAAGAGAGTTCCAAACCTCTCTGCCAATAACAGCTCATTTTCAGTTTTCACCTACCCACTCCCAGACCACTCTCAGACAGTCCTAGCCAAATATAATACAAATAAAAATAAATTGGTCATTTAGCAGACGCTCTTATCCAGAGCGACTTACAGGAGCAATTAGGGTTAAGTGCCTTGCTCAAGGGCACATCGACAGATTTTTCACCTAGTCGGCTCGGGGATTAGAACCAGCAACCTTTCGGTTACTGGCACAACGCTCTTAACCACTAAGCTACCTGCCGCCCTAGAAACAAATTGCTCTTTGCTAAGAAGCAATTTGTTATTATTTTTGACCATTTTAAAAGGTGGACTCAGCTAAATGACGTCACCCACGAACCGCAGATATTGAGATGAGCGAGATGCAAGACTTCACTCTCACACAGTATCTGCTGCATGTTCGCTGCACACTCTTACAGTGTGGTAGCCACGTGACCAACACAGCAGAGAAGTTGAGCATCGTGCTTCAACGCTCTTAGTTGTTTGCGGGAAATTGACCCATTATGCTGTTTACTTTCTGCATCTACGTCATATCGCTGAGTCTACCTTTAATGTAAAACAGTCACAGTAAGATACTTAATTGTTACCCAGAAATTATTTAATATTGAGATGAAAGCAGCTGCAGTGGACCTTTAACTAAAGTGTTACCAAATGATCTTATCACATTTTATAACCCGCATTATGTTTATATCATGACCAATAGGGAATAGATGAGTGATTAAAATGTATATAGTTCTGTCCTAGAGTTGTTCTTGTCTATTAATGTTCTGTATTATGTCATGTTTCATGTTTTGTGTTCTGGACCCCAGGAAGAGTAGCTGCTGATTTTGCAACAGCTAATGGGGATCCTAAAAAAATAACCTCACACTAAAATAACATTTTACACAAGCCCTCTACAATCTGGTGAAAGGCCACTGAATACATCTAATATCCTCTCATTCTCACATCGCAACACCACTAAATCAAATCAAAATTTTATTGGTCACATACACGTGTTTAGCAGATGTTATTGCAGGTGTAGCGAAATGCTTGTGGGTGCTTGTAAAGCCTAATACTGTATAAGCCCTTTAATGCCTAGTGAAAGTACCTGAATAAAATATAATCTTCTCTAATCCTCTACAATAAAACAGAGCAACATTTCATCTGCATGTTCTACTGCACAGAGACGCAGTCTGCCAAGATGAACTAATACAGGTGATTCAAACAGAGATGTTTCTCATAATATTAGCCTAGCGTGCTAATTGCAGTAAAGCTAATCAGAAGCACAATTTGGAGATAATGGTTTTAATTTTTTTAATTAATCTCTCAGAAGACCGTTGAGTCTGTGTGTGTGTGTGTGTGTGTGTGTGTGCGCGCGCGTGTGTGTGTGCGTGTGTGTGTGTGTGTGTGCGCGTGCCTGCGTCTCGCAGGTGGTTCATATTTAACGTTCGCTAATTAGACATGCTAATGTTTCTAATTTGTAGCGAGGATTTTACAGAGCCTCAGAGGGAGAATATTTATGTTTTTATAGCAGTTACACTCTAATGAGTGATGGAAGGAAGAAGCCATTACTTTTACAGAAAACTCTCGGCCAGATCGTTACTGTGGGCCTAAATGAGAATTGCTCTCAATGAAATAACCTGGACCTATAAAATCTAAATGAGATAGAAATAAATATCTACCCGGCAGAACAAATCGTCTCAATAATTAGTGCAACAACAACAAAGGAGCTGGTAGGAATGGATACCAGAATGTGAGATTATTGTTTTAAGTCTGCATCTTAAGTCTAAAGTGGCTCCCTCTCCCCCGTCTCACCTTCATCTGAAGAAGAACTACAGAATTCACTTCCAAGCTGTCCAGTTCTTACAGATCAGGGTAGATGAGGGAAAGCAAACAAGAAGAGGAAGCTACTTAAGGTGACTTAGATGCACCCTTAGTTTCAGATGCCTCTTACCTGATCTTGTGTTTGTTGACGTGGTCAACAGTGAAAGAGGAGTACTCTGTTCATCTCCTCTCTGTGGGTATGTGTGTTTTTCTACCTGATCTTGTGTTTGTTGACGTCGTCCACAGTGAAAGAGGAGTACTCTGTTCATCTCCTCTCTGTGGGTATGTGTGTTTTTCTACCTGATCTTGTGTTTGTTGACGTGGTCAACAGTGAAAGAGGAGTCCTCTGTTCATCTCCTCTCTGTGGGTATGTGTGTTTTTCTACCTGATCTTGTGTTTGTTGACGTCGTCCACAGTGAAAGAGGAGTACTCTGTTCATCTCCTCTCTGTGGGTATGTGTGTTTTTCTACCTGATCTTGTGTTTGTTGACGTGGTCAACAGTGAAAGAGGAGTACTCTGTTCATCTCCTCTCTGTGGGTATGTGTGTTTTTCTACCTGATCTTGTGTTTGTTGACGTCGTCCACAGTGAAAGAGGAGTCCTCTGTCATCTCCCGTTGGTCTGAGTCTGACCCTGTCCTGGTCAGGATGCCGTACCTTGGAACTGACACCAGCTGAATACGGATCTTCTCATCTGGAGAGGTGTTGCTCTGCAAAATATTATCACATATTTCATATCATATTATAATATCAACAATGTTCCCACACATTTTTTGGGACACTGAGCAAATTTTAGGTCTTGTGTGCAGAAACTTGAATGCTGTGAGAATTTTGTGCAACTTCCAGCGCGTTTACAGTGAACACAGAAACAGTACCCTTAGAGTTTTAGACAGTAGCCAATAGGCTGTACCCTTACAGTTTTAGACAGTAGCCAATAGGCTGTACCCTTACAGTTTTAGACAGTAGCCAATAGGCTGTACCCTTAGAGTTTTAGACAGTAGCCAATAGGCTGTACCCTTACAGTTTTAGACAGTAGCCAATAGGCTGTACCCTTACAGTTTTAGACAGTAGCCAATAGGCTGTACCCTTACAGTTTTAGACAGTAGCCAATAGGCTGTACCCTTACAGTTTTAGGCAGTAGCCAATAGGCTGTACCCTTAGAGTTTTAGACAGTAGCCAATAGGCTGTAGCCTTAGAGTTTTAGACAGTAGCCAATAGGCTGTACCCTTAGAGTTTTAGACAGTAGCCAATAGGCTGTACCCTTACAGTTTTAGACAGTAGCCAATAGGCTGTACCCTTACAGTTTTAGACAGTAGCCAATAGGCTGTACCCTTACAGTTTTAGACAGTAGCCAATAGGCTGTACCCTTACAGTTTTAGACAGTAGCCAATAGGCAGTACCCTGACAGTTTTAGACAGTAGCCAATAGGCAGTACCCTTACAGTTTTAGACAGTAGCCAATAGGCAGTACCCTTACAGTTTTAGACAGTAGCCAATAGGCTGTACCCTTACAGTTTTAAACAGTAGCCAATAGGCAGTAACCTGACAGTTTTAGACAGTAGCCAATAGGCAGTACCCTTACAGTTTTAGACAGTAGCCAATAGGCTGTACCCTTACAGTTTTAGACAGTAGCCAATAGGCTGTACCCTTACAGTTTTAGACAGTAGCCAATAGGCTGTACCCTTACAGTTTTAGACAGTAGCCAATAGGCTGTACCCTTACAGTTTTAGACAGTAGCCAATAGGCTGTACCCTTACAGTTTTAGACAGTAGCCAATAGGCTGTACCCTTACAGTTTTAGACAGTAGCCAATAGGCTGTACCCTTACAGTTGTAGACAGTAGCCAATAGGCTGTACCCTTACAGTTGTAGACAGTAGCCAATAGGCTGTACCCTTACAGTTTTAGACAGTAAATAATAGACTATTGTGGCTATCTGAGCATAATGTAGGCCTACCAACAAAATCAACGGAGCAAATCCCTCACATGGAAATAGCTTTGAATTTCTATGATATAGCCTACAGTAGCCTATATGTGGTGTTCAATGCAGGGATACATTGCATGAGACTTTTAAAAAACGTTTTTACATAATAATAATAATATGCCATTTAGCAGACGCTTTTATCCAAAGCGACTTACAGTCATGCGTGCATACATTTTTTTGTGTATGGGTGGTCCCGGGGTTCGAACCCACTACCTTGGCGTTACAAGCGCCGTGCTCTACCAGCTGAGCTACAGAGGACATGATGAAGGGCTTGACATTAATTAATGATTTTTTGCTTGGTCTGTAACACCATGGGCCAAATAGGTGACTGTAAATTGCATTGCATTGTGTTGTATGATGCAAGAAACCACTTGACTAAATCAAATTAATTATTATTACCATACAGTGAATTAGACGATGTAGGCTACCCCTCTATCTATTGCCTCATTTGCATATTCTGTCTCAAAATACAACACTGCCCCTATAATTAAGACAAGCTTTTTACCTGAGTGGCTTTTCAAAGACAGCTTGAAAGGTAGCCTACACGATTTGTGCTCTTGTAGGAAGCAGTCACTCCCCATTGCTGACCTATACTTATCTATAACTCGGCTTATAACTCGCTAACTAGCCAAGAATATCAACAAATATGCACACGCGCTCTGAACTGATCTGATTAGCGTATTCACTCATGAGTGACTGAAAGACCTCTCGTGGCCTACCCCTGCCAATAGAATTCTACAACAAAATCACAGACTCAATCTTGCAAAGTTAGATGATTTTTTCGGTTTGTTGCATTGAAAAGGGGCTGATATAATGTTGATTCGATCACAGGAAAAACATTGATCTATATAGTGCAAACTAATGGGGCGAACTCAGTGAAGTTCAATCTCATGCGTCTCTGCGCGGCATGGCATTTATTTTGTGCGGCAGTCCTGGAGGAGGAGCATGGCCAAGCACGCACGCAGGCAGCTTAGAGGGAACATTGATTATCACACATGTACACTGCTCAAAAAAATTAAGGGGACACTTAAACAACACAATGTAACTCCAAGTCAATCACACTTCTGTGAAATCAAACCGTCCACTTAGGAAGCAACACTGATTGACAATACATTTCACATGCTGTTGTGCAAATGGAATAGACAACAGGTGGAAATTATAGGCAATTAGCAAGACACCCCCAATAAAGGACTGGTTTCGCAGGTGGTGACCACAGACCACTTCTCAGTTCCTATGCTTCCTGGCTGATGTTTTGGTCACTTTTGAATGCTGGCGGTGCTTTCACTCTAGTGGTAGCATGAGACGGAGTCTACAACCCACACAAGTGGCTCAGGTAGTGCAGCTCATCCAGGATGGCACATCAATGCGAGCTGTGGCAAGAAGGTTTGCTGTGTCTGTCAGCGTAGTGTCCAGAGCATGGAGGCGCTACCAGGAGACAGGCCAGTACATCAGGAGACGTGGAGGAGGCCGTAGGAGGGCAACAACCCAGCAGCAGGACCGCTACCTCCGCCTTTGTGCAAGGAGGAGCAGGAGGAGCACTGCCAGAGCCCTGCAAAATGACCTCCAGCAGGCCACAAATGTGCATGTGTCTGCTCAAACGGTCAGAAACAGACTCCATGAGGGTGGTATGAGGGCCCGACGTCCACAGGTGGGGGTTGTGCTTACAGCCCAACACCGTGCAGGACGTTTGGCATTTGCCAGAGAACACCAAGATTGGCAAATTCGCCACTGGCGCCCTGTGCTCTTCACAGATGAAAGCAGGTTAACACTGAGCACATGTGACAGACGTGACAGAGTCTGGAGACGCCGTGGAGAACGTTCTGCTGCCTGCAACATCCTCCAGCATGACCGGTTTGGTTGTGGGTCAGTCATGGTGTGGGGTGGCATTTCTTTGGGGGGCCGCACAGCCCTCCATGTGCTCGCCAGAGGTAGCCTGACTGCCATTAGGTACCGAGATGAGATCCTCAGACCCCTTGTGAGACCATATGCTGGTGCGGTTGGCCCTGGGTTCCTCCTAATGCAAGACAATGCTAGACCTCATGTGGCTGGAGTGTGTCAGCAGTTCCTGCAAGAGGAAGGCATTGATGCTATGGACTGGCCCGCCAGTTCCCCAGACCTGAATCCAATTGAGCACATCAGGGACATCATGTCTCGCTCCATCCACCAACGCCACGTTGCACCACAGACTGTCCAGGAGTTGGCGGATGCTTTAGTCCAGGTCTGGGAGGAGATCCCTCAGGAGACCATCCGCCACCTCATCAGGAGCATGCCCAGGCGTTGTAGGGAGGTCATACAAGCACGTGGAGGCCACACACACTACTAAGCCTCATTTTGACTTGTTTTAAGGACATTACATCAAAGTTGGATCAGCCTGTAGTGTGGTTTTCCACTTTAATTTTGAGGGTGACTCCAAATCCAGACCTCCATGGGTTGATACATTTGATTTCCATTGATAATTTTTGTGTGATTTTGTTGTCAGCACATTCAACTATGTAAAGAAAATAGTATTTAATAAGATTATTTCATTCATTCAGATCTAGGATGTGTTATTTTAGTGTTCCCTTTATTTTTTTGAGCAGTGTATTATTATTAAATGTCATAAAATGTATAACATTATGTGAAAATCTGTTTGAAATTATTTTAAAACATTGGTTGCTATTTTCAACACAGAAACGAGAGCCACTATAAAGATGAAGTTCAGACATGTTGACCATGAATCACCATAAATGGTTCTTTATCCAGGTGTGTGTGTGCTGC
Organism: Coregonus lavaretus; assembly: GCF_964263955.1. NCBI lineage: Eukaryota > Metazoa > Chordata > Actinopteri > Salmoniformes > Salmonidae > Coregonus > Coregonus lavaretus. Next base: position 325,076 of record NW_028162530.1, read on the forward strand.
CTGTATGTCCGCTACTGGGATTGATCTTGCATCCTCTGTCTAGCAAACACACTTGACCGCCCTAATGACAAGACTTTAGCCAGCTGCACCACTGAAAAGCTAGCAATTGGATGGTGTGGGTGGAGGTGCTAGCAATTTCAGTTCCACACACACTCACTGTGTAGCCCAGTGTGTACTAACCATATAACCCAGTGCGTACTAACCATATAACCCAGTGCGTACTAACCATATAACCCAGTGTGTACTAACCATATAACCCAGTGCGTACTAACCGTGTAGCCCAGTGCGTACTAACCATATAACCCAGTGTGTACTAACCATATAACCCAGTGCGTACTAACCATATAACCCAGTGTGTACTAACCATATAACCCAGTGTGTACTAACCATATAACCCAGTGTGTACTAACCATATAACCCAGTACGTACTAACCATATAACTCAGTGTGTACTAACCATATAACCCAGTGCATACTAACCTTATAACCCAGTGTGTACTAACCATATAACCCAGTGTGTACTAACCATATAACCCAGTGCGTACTAACCATATAACCCAGTGTGTACTAACCATATAAACCAGTGCGTACTAACCATATAACCCAGTGTGTACTAACCATATAACCCAGTGTGTACTAACCATATAACCCAGTGTGTACTAACCATATAACCCAGTGCGTACTAACCGTGTAGCCCAGTGCGCACTAACCATATAACCCAGTGCGTACTAACCGTGTAGCCCAGTGCGTACTAACCATTTAACCCAGTGTGTACTAACCGTGTAGCCCAGTGCGTACTAACCATATAACCCAGCGCGTACTAACCATATAACCCAGTGCGTACTAACCATATAATCCAGTGCGTACTAACCATATAACCCAGTGCGTACTAACCATATAACCCAGTGCGTACTAACCATATAACCCAGTGCATACTAACCGTGTAGCCCAGTGCGTACTAACCATATAACCCAGTGCGTACTAACCATATAACACAGTGCATACTAACCGTGTAGCCCAGGGCGTACTAACCATATAACCCAGGAAGTACTAACCGTGTAGCCCAGTGCGTACTAACGGTGTAGCCCAGTGTGTACTAACCATATAACCCAGTGCATACTAACCATTTAACCCAGTGTGTACTAACCATATAACTCAGTGCATACTAACCGTGTATTCCAGGGCGTACTAACCGTGTAGCCCAGTGCGTACTAACCATATAACCCAGTGCGTACTAACCATATAAACCAGTGCGTACTAACCATATAACCCAGTGTGTACTAACCATATAACCCAGTGTGTACTAACCATATAACCCAGTGTGTACTAACCATATAACCCAGTGCGTACTAACCGTGTAGCCCAGTAGTACTAACCATATAACCCAGTGCGTACTAACCATATAACCCAGTGCGTACTAACCGTGTAGCCCAGTGTGTACTAAACATTTAACCCAGTGCGTACTAACCATATAACCCAATGTGTACTAACCATATAACCCGGTGTGTACTAACCATATAACCCAGTGTGTACTAACCATATAACCCAGTGTGTACTAACCATATAACCCAGTGCGTACTAACCATATAACCCAGTGTGTACTAACCATATAACCCAGTGTGTACTAACCATATAACCCAGTGCGTACTAACCATATAACCCAGTGTGTACTAACCGTGTAACCCAGTGAGTACTAACCATTTAACCCAGTGCGTACTAACCATATAACCCAGTGTGTACTAACCGTGTAACCCAGTGAGTACTAACCATATAACCCAGTGTGTACTAACCATATAACCCAGTGTGTACTAACCGTGTAACCCAGTGAGTACTAACCATTTAACCCAGTGCGTACTAACCATATAACCCAGTGCGTACTAACCGTGTAGCCCAGTGTGTACTAACCATTTAACCCAGTGCGTACTAACCATATAACCCAGTGCGTACTAACCGTGTAGCCCAGTGAGTACTAACCATTTAACCCAGTGCGTACTAACCATATAACCCAGTGCGTACTAACCGTGTAGCCCAGTGTGTACTAACCATTTAACCCAGTGCGTACTAACCGTGTAACCCAGTGCATACTAACCATATAACCCAGTGTGTACTAACCATATAACCCAGTGTGTACTAACCATATACCCCAGTGTGTACTAACCATATACCCCAGTGTGTACTAACCATATAACCCAGTGCGTACTAACCATATAACCCAGTGCGTACTAACCATATAACCCAGTGCGTACTAACTGTGTAGCCCAGTGCGTGCTAACCGTGTAGCCCAGTGCGTGCTAACCATATAACCCAGTGCGTACTAACCGTGTAGCCCAGTGCGTACTAACCATTTAACCCAGTGCGTACTAACCATATAACCCAGTGCGTACTAACCGTGTAGCCCAGTGCGTACTAACCATATAACCCAGTGCGTACTAACCATATAACCCAGTGTGTACTAACCGTGTAGCCCAGTGTGTACTAACCGTGTAGCCCAGTGCGTACTAACTGTGTAGCCCAGTGCGTACTAACCGTGTAGTCCAGTGTGTACTAACCGTGTAGCCCAGTGCGTACTAACCGTGTAGCCCAGTGAGTACTAACCGTGTAGCCCAGTGTGTACTAACCGTGTAGCCCAGTGCGTACTAACCGTGTAGCCCAGGGCGTACTAACCGTGTAGTCCAGTGTGTACTAACCGTGTAGTCCAGTGTGTACTAACCGTGTAGCCCAGTGCGTACTAACCATATAACCCAGTGTGTACTAACCATATAACCCAGCGCGTACTAACCATATAACCCAGTGCGTACTAACCATATAACCCAGTGCGTACTAACCATGTAGCCCAGCGCGTACTAACCATATAACCCAGCGCGTACTAACCATGTAGCCCAGCGCGTACTAACCATATAACCCAGTGCGTACTAACCGTGTAGCCCAGTGCGTACTAACCATATAACCCAGCGCGTACTAACCATATAACCCAGTGCGTACTAACCATATAACCCAGTGCGTACTAACCATATAACCCAGTGCGTACTAACCATATAACCCAGCGCGTACTAACCATATAACCCAGCGCGTACTAACCATATAATCCAGTGCGTACTAACCATATAACCCAGTGCATACTAACCATATAACCCAGTGCGTACTAACCATATAACCCAGCGCGTACTAACCATATAACCCAGCGCGTACTAACCATATAATCCAGTGCGTACTAACCATATAACCCAGTGCATACTAACCATATAACCCAGTGCGTACTAACCATATAACCCAGTGCGTACTAACCATATAACCCAGTGCATACTAACCATATAACCCAGTGCATACTAACCGTGTAGCCCAGGTGAGTACGTCTGATGACGCTACTACTGTTCTCAGGAACCTCCATGGATAGCAGGGTCTCTGGGTCTCTCCTGGGCCCGTCACCCAGCACAACCACCTGTACCGCCGCCGTCGCCGTGGAGAAGGTGATGGCGTCCTCGTCAGTGGAGAAGCCGGAGTGTTGGTACTGCAGAACGTTACGGGTCACTTCACTGAAAGAGAACGTGTCACCTGGAGAGACAAAGGAGCGGTTTAATCATTGTGTTAAATATAAACATACTTGGAGTAAAACAAGGCCCGAGGTTTTTATTCATATACATCATCTTCCGTTGTTTGAAGAATACCTTGTTTGATGTTGGAATGTTGTTCTATTCCCATGTTTCAGTTCTCTAAATACAACATGCAGTGTGTGTCTGGGGATGTGTGACAATTCAGACCATGTGCAAAATTGTAAAGAAATTTGGCAACTTCCATTTTCAGGCTCCTACTCTATTCTCTACAGAAGTAATTCCCCTTCCACTACAATTCAAACTTAACTTCCCTTAACTACTAGAAGGCAAACCCAATATATGACCCTGGACCAGTTGTTTGGGGAAACATCTAGCTAATTTGCTGCTCACCGCTCATCATCTCAGTCTGTGAGTCCAACTCCATCTTGACCAGGGTCCCATGGACCGGTCCTTCCACCAGCTCCAACTCCAACTCATCAGGAGCCGTGTCTGCGTCAGTTACTGCCAGCTGCTGCCCACCTACACCAAGTATTGTGAGCGACACTGAGCATGAAAGCCATGTTGTATACCAATGATTCACCATATCTTTGCATACCAATGATTCACCATATCTTTTATACCAATGATTCACCATATCTTTTATACCAACGAATCACAATTTCTTTGTATACCAATCATTTACCATATATTTGCATACCAATGATTCACCATTTCTTTGTATACCAATAATTTACCATATATTTGCATACCAATGAGGGATAGGGTTAGGGTTAAGGGTAAGGGTTGGGGGTTTGGGGTTAAGGTTAGGATTAGGGTTCGGGTTTAGAGTTAGGGAAAATAGGATTTTGAATGAGAATCAATTGTTGGTCCCCAAAAATCCCTCAGAAGTATAGTAATAACCTGCTGTGTGTGTGTGTGTGTGTGTGTGCTTATTGTGTGTGTGTGTGTGTGTGTGTGCGTGTGCTTGTTGTGTGTGTGTGTGTGTGTGTGTGTGTGTGTGTGTGTGTGTGTGTGTGTGTGTGCTTATTGTGTGTGTGTGTGTGTGTGTGTGCGTGTGCTTGTTGTGTGTGTGTGTGTGTGTGTGCGTGTGTGTGTGTGTGTGTGCGTGTGCTTGTTGTGTGTGTGTGTGTGTGTGTGTGCGTGTGCTTGTTGTGTGTGTGTGTGTGTGTGTGTGCGTGTGCTTGTTGTGTGTGTGTGTGTGTGTGTGCGTGTGCGTGTTGTGTGTGTGTGCGGGTGCGTGTGCTTGTTGTGTGTGTGTGTGTGTGTGTGTGTGTGTGCGTGTGCTTGTTGTGTGTGTGTGTGTGTGCGTGTGCTTGTTGTGTGTGTGTGTGTGTGTGTGCGTGTGTGTGTGTGTGCGTGTGTTTGTTGTGTTTGTGTGTGTGTGTGTGTGGGTAGTCTTACCTATAGGGGTTTGTCCCCCCATGCTGACCTCCAGAACAGGGTCTAGGATCTGGAAGACGGGGGGCTGCTGGTGGTTGACCAACAGCTGGATGGCAAAGTCCATCTCTGGAGTAGTGTGTTCCCCATCCGACACTGGAACACAGACACACACACAGGGGATAGATACACACACACACAGGGGATAGATAAACACACAAACATATTTGGCAAATTGTCTTCTTAGTCCCCAGGAGAGGAACGTTTTAAACGGCACTTTGGGGAAATATAAAAAGCACTAAGTGTTGATCCACTTACGGTATAAATATTAAAATACATCATTTATTTCTCAAAGGAGTGGAATTAAAGAACCTTAATACATTATAAATCCAAATAACCATCTAAAGATTATACACATATATCCAAGCTGTCGGGAATAATTGTTACTAAATAGCACCTATAAACATCACCTAAAAAACAACGTATGAAATGGTATCAATGGGTTTCAGCATGAGCTGGTAGGAATGCCATAGTGACAATTGGAAAGGTACAGTATGAAAAGTATAGTATTAAAGGTAAAGTATTAAAGGTACAGTATGAAAAGTATAGTATTAAAGGTGAAACGCAATGCAAGCAAGGAATAAACTAGTCAAAATGGACATGTTGGGGGAAAAAAACATTAAATAAGAGCGAAAATAAGAGATATCTAGGACCAGAAAGACATCAAAGAACACCAGCTCTTGACGATCTCACAACGCATGACTGTTTCTCTCAACCTACAGTACCAGTCAAAAGTTTGGACACACCTACTATTTCAAGGGTTTTTCTTTATTTTTACTATTTTCTGCATTGTAGAATAATAGTGAAGACATCAAAACTATGAAATAACACACATGGAATCATGTAGTAACCAAGAAAAGTGTTCAACAAATCAAAATATATCTTATATTTTAGATTCTCCAAAGTAGCCACCCTTTGCCTTGATGACAGCTTTGCACACTCTTAGCATTCTCTCAACCAGCTTCACCTGGAATGATTTTCCAACAGTCTTGAAGGAGCTCCCACATATGCTGAGCACTTGTTGGCTGCTTTTCCTTCATTCTGCGGTCCTACTCATCCCAAACCATCTCAATTGGGTTGAGGACGGGTGATTGGGGAGGCCAGGTCATGTGATGCAGCACTCCATCACTCTCCTTGGTTAAATAGCCCTTACACAGCCTGGAGGTGTGTTTTGGGTCATTGTCCTGTTGAAAAACAAATGATAGTCCCACTAAGCCCAAACCAGATGGGATGGTGAATCGCTGCAGAATGCTGTGGCAGCCATGCTGGTTAAGTGTGCCTTGAATTCTAAATAAATCACTGACAGTGTCACCAGCAAAGCACCCCCACACCATCACACCTCCTCCTCCATGCTTCACAGTGGGAACCACACATGCAGAGATAATCCGTTCACCTACTCTGCGTCTCACAAAGACACGGCGGTTGGAACCAAGAATCTCACATTTGGACTCATCAGACCAAAGGACAGATTTCCACTGGTCTAATGTCAATTGATCTTGTTTCTTGGCCCAAGCAAGTCTCTTCTTATTATTGGTGTCCTTTAGTAGTGGTTTCTTTGCAGCAATTCAGCTATGAAGGCCTGATTCACACAGTCTCCTCTGAACAGTTGATGTTGAGATGTGTCTGTTACTTAAACTCTGTAAAGTATTTATTTGGGCTGCAATCTGAGTTGCATTTAACTCTAATGAACTTATCCTCTGCAGCAGAGGTAACTCTGGGTCTTCCTTTCCTGTGGCGGTCCTCATGAGAGCCAGTTTCAGCATAGCGCTTGATGGTTTTTGCGACTGCACTTGAAGAAACTTTAAAAGTTCTTGACATTTTCCCGGATTGACTGACCTTCATGTCTTAAAGTAATGATGGACTGTGGTTTCTCTTTGCTTATTTGAGCTGTTCTTGCCATAATATGGACTTGGTCTTTTACCAAATAGGGCTATCTTCTGAATACCCCCACTACCTTGTCACAACACAACTGATTGAATGTCCACAAATTAACTTTTAACAAGGCACACCTGTTAATTGAAATGCATTCCAGGTGACTACTTCATGAAGCTGGTTGAGAGAATGCCAAGAGTGTGCAAAGCTGTCATCAAGGCAAAGGGTGGCTACTTTGAAGAATCTCAAATATAAAATATATTTTGATTTGTTTAACACTTTTTCTGGTTACTACATGATTCCATATGTGTTATTTCATAGTTTTGATGTCTTCACTATTATTCTAACTGTAGAAAATAGTAAAAAAATTAATAAATAAGAGAAACCCTGGAATGAGTAGGTGTGTCCAAACTTTTGACTGGTACTCTATTAGCACTTTAATGTTCAATGCAGCATTGTGACTATGTGTAGGGGAAATACACCAAAGCCCACACAAACCAGGAAGCACTTTGGTGGATTCTCCACAACATACGAGACTACTTCCATCCAGGCCACTGAAGTTCTCCTAGTCCATACACTATAGCTAATTTTCCCCAAACATCGGACACCCCCTAACCTCGGACACTCTCTAGCGGTTGGAGGACTGAATCACCTCGAGCTCAACATTTAAATGGACTGAAAAATAACGGTAAGTTTTGTGACTAACGACACCCTTTTAGCTAGCTGACCACCAATTTTCAGTGCAATTTATGTAAGTTAAGTTAGGTTTTGAGAGTTTTCAAAAAAGTTATATGTACACATTTTGTGGAACACGCTGCATATTGTAAAATTTGACTGCGCGACAGACCACACCTAATTTAATATCCAACTTCTTACCTCTGAAATATAGCTAACGGATTTTCTAATGTTGCTAGCTTAGTTGCTAAATGTTGGTAGAACTGCTAAGTAAGCAAAAAGGAAATAAATTGTAAGTGTTAGATAATACATATCACGAAAACAGCTGCATGTTGTCAAGCTTTACCGTATGAAAATTGGAGTCCTCTGACGGAGACGTTTTGCACAATCTGCAAAAATGTATTTGGAACTTTGAACCATGAACTTTTTGACACCTATCACTGTTGGCTATGTTTCATCTTACAACAGCTACATAGAGGTAGTATTTAGTCAAATTGTACAATGTATGCATCAATATTACACTAATTGGGACACTAATTTTCATTACAGATAACATCAAACAAAAAACGTGGGTACACTTTCAGTTATTGTTGTCACGAATTCCGCCGAGACTGCTCCTCCTCCTTGCTCGGGCAGGCTTTGGCGTTCGTCGTCCCCGGAGTACTAGCTACTACCGCTTGATGTCTCGATGTTTGTTTGGTCTTGTCTTGTTAGTGCACCTGTTTCGTGTTATGTATTGATTAGGTCACCTATAAGTTTCCTTTAGTTTTGTTTGCAGTTGTGTGTGATTGTCCGCCTGTCCGTTGATGTAAGATATTTGTTCTCGAGTTGATTGTTTATTTACGCACTGTATGCGTAATCGCTCGCCTCCAGTGTTTGAGGCACGTTATTTTGTATTTTTCTTGTTGACTAGTAAAATCGTTTTGACTGAGCTTCTGTGTCCTGCGCCTGACTCCAACACCGCATCCACATCAGCTTGTGACAATTGTGAAACCGTTCATCACCTTTCAATGCCTTAGCTTTGAAATGTAAATGTTTGTACATATTCAGATTGAGTTATCTTTCTAAAATATGTATAATATGCCAAGTTATTTAGCTACATGTATTTACCACTGCAGCATGGAGAAAGTCAAGAGGAAGCAGTGGAGTGAGGTGGACATGTTCCATGCCATGGAGGACTGCGGGGCAGGGATGGCTATCCGCCAGGCTGCCAAGGTTAGGCATCTTTTGTTTTTAGGAGATTACCATGTGTATGTGAATTTTATCTGCTAGTAACAGTTTTCTTTTCTTATCCACCAAGGTGCATGGTGTACCTCGGCAGACCCTGGCGGACAGGCTGAGCGGCCGGGTGACCCATGGTTGTCGCAGTGGACCACCCACATTGCTTGCACCAGAGGATGAAAAGTCTCTGGTGCAGTACTGTATCTACTGCGCCAGCCATGGGTTCCCCTTCACCAGACAGAGGCTGATGAAATACGCCGACAAAATATGCAGGTATTTTGTGTTCTATGTGTTTATGTATGTAGATTGGTGGACTGACTGTTCTCAATGTGTGTGATGTAAATGTGGATGTGTATGGTGATGCCAAAACAAACATTTTCATCCTGGATGGACAATTATATGTATTCTATCCTATTGTAGGTTTCGGCACCCAGGGGAAACAATTCTATTGTAGGTTTCGGCACACTGGGGAAGAGGTGGTGGGAAATGTTCAGGAGGAGGCACAAGAACCTAAGCATGAGGAGGACGGACACCCTGGACAGGGGGAGAGCTGAGTGTGCCACAAGTCCGACGATGGACATCTTCTTCACTTCTTGCCAGGGTTGTGGGTTTGATTCCCACGGGGGGCCAGTATAAAAAAATATTCACCAACTGTAAGTCGCTCTGGATAAGAGCGTCTGCTAAATGACGTAAATGTAATGTTATGAGAAGCACTTGGAGGAGAGTGGGTTGAGGGAGAAACCCAGACAAATCTATAACTGCGATGAGTCTGGGTTTCGTAGCGACCAGAGCAGGCACAAAGTGCTGGCTCCCCGGGGCGCAAAACACGTGTACCAGCAGGCTCCGGGGACCAAGGAGCACATCACAGTGCTGGCCTGCTTCAACGCAACTGGGGAGGACGTCCCCCCGTTTATCATCTACCCCAAGTGTTTCCCCGGTGGCCACTACACACTGGGAGACCCCCCCCAAGCCTTGTATGGACGGTCAAGCAGTGGCTACATTGACGGGGACCTGTTCAGGAAGTGGTTTCAGCACTTCATTAAGCATGCAGTGAAAGAGCGCCCTCTCCTTCTCCTCTTCGATGGGCACAAGAGCCACATGGACCCGGAGGTGCTCGCGGCGGCACTAAGGGAAGGGGTTATACTTATTTGTCTTCCACCACACTGCACCCATGTCATGCAGCCGCTGGACGTGGCATACTTTGGCCCTTTAAAGGCTGAGTTCTCCAAGGTAGCTGGAGACCTTAGCCATTTTGACCACTCCTACATGGTAAACAAATCAGAATTTGCCAGAGTATTCCGCTACCCGTACCAGCGATGCAAGGACATGCGCTATGTGGTGGAAGGGTTTAAGAAGTGTGGCCACTTCCCTTTTGACCCTTCAGCCATTGAAGGGTCCCGTTTAATGCCGTCTTGGACCCTACCGGGTCCCACCACCGCCTCTCCTGGAACCAGCAGCACTGTGCCTTCCATCAGCACCTCCTCCCCAGCGACCACAGGAGGACCCTCAGCCCCTGCTCCAGTCCCATCCCTAGCTCTAGAAGAGCACCCCCTAATAGAGGGGGAGCTGATAGCGAACGACCTGGGGCACATCCTTACTGTCCTGAAGTATACAGAAGACTCCCTGTGGTCGCCACATGCCTCAACGGGGAGGAATACACGCGCCAGTGGCAGGAGAGGGGTGAGAAGGAGAGGGCTGAGGCAGAGGAGAAAGAGCGTTGGGCAGCCCTCAGAACACAGAGGGCACAAGAGAGGGCTGCCATGGATGAGACCATTGACGCCATCGCCTCTGCTGGACCCCCTGCTGGAACCACTCCTGACAGCTGCATCACCACTGCCAGTGCCTCCCGGTGTGCAACACCTGTAGGAGCCGCCGGAGTCCCCAGCTGCAGAAGGCCGCGTGCCTACTCTCCCGGCCACACCATCGTCGGCCCCTCAACCCCACCGTTACAAACACCAGCTCCTCCAAGCCATCGGCGGCGGTTTTGTCCACCACCACCCCAATGCACACCACCCCCCCATGTCTGTCACCACCAACACGGCCTCCTCTGGACCAACTGCCTCCTCCGTCTCCCCTGGTCACACCACCATAGCAGCCTCGTCTGGTGTCCCTGCCCCCTGCAATTTGAATACCACCACCTCCACAGGTAAACACATGTTAAATTACGAAAAAATGACTGTTTGTTATCTGTTTTATAAAACAGCAATGTAAAAAATATATATCTTTACATATCTACAGTACATAGCACCAGCCCTCAAGTCATCTCCACCTCCTCCAAAACCTCTGCAGCTTCCTCCAGAGGTATTGATGTAAAAAAGTTGAAAAGGGTTTTCATGCAACATGCTCTGTCTAACACAACTCAAACTGCAGCACAGAAAAGGAAGAGAAAAGCTACATCTGTCACGCCACCCATGGCACCACTCTCAGGTACTTCATCATCTGTTTTTCTCGCTCTCTCAGTTGTATCAATTACTATTGTTGTTGAAGAACTTCTACATTTTGCAAAACCATATTAATCAATTTGTATTATTATTTTATTTTTTGTAAAAGAAGACACCACCTGCTGTGCTCGCTGCGGGGAGCGTGATCCGCCTGCAAGCTCCTCTCAGGAGTGTAGATCCGAGGTGCCATGGGTGTTCTGTGACTTCTGTCAGCACTGGTTCCACTGCAGGTGTGTGCAGTGGGATCAAGAGGTAGCGGTGGAGCTGGATTATTATTGTGATTTTTCTGACAATATAGGGATGGAGGTCGAGATTTAATTGTTTGTTTTGTTTGTGTTCATATGAAATTATTTATTTGTTCAAAAAAATACATGTCTAAAATATAATCTATATATTTATTGAACCCATCTTGTGTATTTCTTCCTTTACTTTCCAAGTGCACCTCTGCAACACAAACTCCAACAGTGTTTTCATTGTTAATGTTAATGCACATAACTGAAATTAAAGTGTATTTGATGTAAATTATTAATACTCATATTTTATTTGGTTACAACACTGAATATGTTGGTGAAGAACCATTTTTTAAGAGTCCACAGGAGGGCGCACTGGGCTACGCAATGAAAAGTTGACAGGCAAATCATTATTTTTTTACCGGAAGACCAACTAGTCAACTATCTAGTAAACACTTCGGGTACGTGGTTGGTGTCTCTTTTTTCAACAAAATTAAACGGATATATCTTGTAACTGAACAAAATAGTAAGGTGGCCAATAACTGGGGGCCGTATGCCGATAATACGGGATGTATTTTTTTGCCAAACCGCTTATCAAAAGCTGATAACAGTAGTATTTCCAATGAAATGTCAAACTTGCTAATTGCTAACCCGTTAGCTAACATTTTTACGACACCACTAATCACAAAACATTGAAGGCTTGATCACAAGATAACACTGTTGAAGGTAATATATTTCTTAAACGCTGTTGAATATGCCGATAATACGGGATTCTACGCTAGTTACTGTTCTGTCTGTAGTTACTGTTCTGATTGTAGTTACTGTACGGACTGTAGTTACTGTACTGACTGTAGTTACTGCACTGTCTGTAGTTACTGTACTGGCTGTAGTTACTGCACTGTCTGTAGTTACTGTACTGGCTGTACTGGCTGTAGTTACTGTACTGACTGTAGTTACTGCACTGTCTGTAGTTACTGTACTGGCTGTACTGGCTGTAGTTACTGTACTGACTGTAGTTACTGCACTGTCTGTAGTTACTGTACTGGCTGTACTGGCTGTAGTTACTGTACTGACTGTAGTTACTGTTCTGTCTGTAGTTACTGTACTGTCTGTAGTTACTGCACTGTCTGTAGTTACTGTACTGGCTGTAGTTACTGTACTGGCTGTAGTTACTGTACTGGCTGTACTGGCTGTAGTTACTGTACTGACTGTAGTTACTGCACTGTCTGTAGTTACTGTACTGGCTGTAGTTACTGTACTGGCTGTACTGGCTGTAGTTACTGTACTGACTGTAGTTACTGCACTGTCTGTAGTTACTGTACTGGCTGTAGTTACTGTACTGGCTGTACTGGCTGTAGTTACTGTACTGACTGTAGTTACTGTACTGTCTGTAGTTACTGTACTGTACTGTCTGTAGTTACTGTACTGTCTGTAGTTACTGTACTGACTGTAGTTACTGTACTGGCTGTAGTTACTGTACTGACTGTAGTTACTGTACTGGCTGTAGTTACTGTACTGGCTGTAGTTACTGTACTGGCTGTAGTTACTGTACTGGCTGTAGTTACTGCTTTGGCTGTAGTTACTGTACTGTCTGTAGTTACTGTACTGGCTGTAGTTACTGTACTGTCTGTAGTTACTGTAATGTCTGTAGTTACTGTACTGTCTGTAGTTACTGTACTGACTGTAGTTACTGTACTGGCTGTAGTTACTGTACTGGCTGTACTGGCTGTAGTTACTGTACTGACTGTAGTTACTGTACTGTCTGTAGTTACTGTACTGTACTGTCTGTAGTTACTGTACTGTCTGTAGTTACTGTACTGACTGTAGTTACTGTACTGACTGTAGTTACTGTACTGGCTGTAGTTACTGTACTGGCTGTAGTTACTGTACTGGCTGTAGTTACTGTACTGACTGTAGTTACTGCTTTGGCTGTAGTTACTGTACTGGCTGTAGTTACTGTACTGTCTGTAGTTACTGTAATGTCTGTAGTTACTGTACTGGCTGTAGTTACTCTACTGTCTGTAGTTACTGTACTGACTGTAGTTACTGCTTTGGCTGTAGTTACTGTACTGGCTGTAGTTACTGTACTGTCTGTAGTTACTGTAATGTCTGTAGTTACTGTACTGGCTGTAGTTACTCTACTGTCTGTAGTTACTGTACTGACTGTAGTTACTGTACTGACTGTAGTTACGGTACTGTCTGTAGTTACTGTACTGTCTGTAGTTACTGTACTGACTGAAGTTACTGTACTGACTGTAGTTACTGTACTGGCTGTAGTTACTGTACTGGCTGTAGTTACTGTACTGGCTGTAGTTACTGTACTGACTGTAGTTACTGTACTGACTGTAGTTACTGTACTGACTGTAGTTACTGCATTGGCTGTAGTTACTGTACTGTCTGTAGTTACTGTACTGGCTGTAGTTACTGTACTGGCTGTAGTTACTGTACTTTACTGACTGTAGTTACTGTACTGACTGTAGTTACTGTACTGGCTGTAGTTACTGTACTGACTGTAGTTACTGTACTGTCTGTAGTTACTGTACTGACTGTAGTTACTGTACTGACTGTAGTTACTGTACTGTCTGTAGTTACTGTACTGACTGTAGTTACTGTATTGGCTGTAGTTACTCTACTGTCTGTAGTTACTGTACTGATTGTAGTTACTGTATTGGCTGTAGTTACTGTACTGACTGTAGTTACTGTATTGGCTGTAGTTACTGTACTGACTGTAGTTACTGTACTGACTGTAGTTACTGTACTGTCTGTAGTTACTGTACTGATTGTAGTTACTGTATTGGCTGTAGTTACTGTACTGACTGTAGTTACTGTATTGGCTGTAGTTACTGTACTGACTGTAGTTACTGTATTGGCTGTAGTTACTCTACTGTCTGTAGTTACTGTACTGATTGTAGTTACTGTATTGGCTGTAGTTACTGTACTGACTGTAGTTACTGTATTGGCTGTAGTTACTGTACTGACTGTAGTTACTGTACTGTCTGTAGTTACTGTACTGGCTGTAGTTACTGTACTGACTGTAGTTACTGTACTGGCTGTAGTTACTGTACTGGCTGTAGTTACTGTAATGTCTGTAGTTACTGTACTGGCTGTAGTTACTGTACTGACTGTAGTTACTGTACTGACTGTAGTTACGGTACTGTCTGTAGTTACTGTACTGTCTGTAGTTACTGTACTGACTGTAGTTACTGTACTGGCTGTAGTTACTGTACTGTCTGTAGTTACTGTACTGACTGTAGTTACTGTACTGACTGTAGTTACTGTACTGACTGTAGTTACGGTACTGACTGTAGTTACTGTTCTGTCTGTAGTTACTGTACTGACTGTAGTTACTGTACTGACTGTAGTTACGGTACTGACTGTAGTTACTGTACTGTCTGTAGTTACTGTTCTGTCTGTAGTTACTGTACTGACTGTAGTTACTGTACTGACTGTAGTTACTGTACTGACTGTAGTTACGGTACTGTCTGTAGTTACTGTTCTGTCTGTAGTTACTGTACTGACTGTAGTTATTGTACTGGCTGTAACTGTACTTACTGAGGAGGAGAGGAGGAGGAGGAGAGGACGAGAGGAGGAGGAGGAGGAAGAGGAGGAGAGGACGAGAGGAGGAGGAGGAGGAGAGGGAGGGTATGATTGCCATCCTCTCTAAGCCACAGCCATAGAGGTAATATAATGTGAAATAGACTCTGGGAGACCTAGAGGTAATATAATGTATACCTGTGAAATAGATATTCAGCCACTCTGGGAGACCTAGAGGGAATAAAACACGGTTATCCATCTGCTGCTGTAACACAAACACACAGAGATGGTAAAAAGTGACCAAGCAGCAGATGGATAACCGTGTTTTATTCCCTCTAGGTCTAGTCACAGTGACCAGGCAGAATAGAGCATAAATGGAAATAAAATGAAAGTAAATAGCTGGGTCGTTTTACGAAATGGGTGCCTTTTGGACATGCAAACTTTTAAGAAATGAACTTTAAAAATATCTGTTCTTTCAACATTCAGTTGCATGGAGGATATGTTTAGCCTACAGAAAAACACTTTTCCCCATCTCAGGCATTAAAATCTTATGAATTAACAACATTTTATCTGGACTTGTACCACACTGTCTGTCAACCCTGTTACGGACACTTATGTAACTTCCTAATTATTATTTAAAAACGTTTGCAAAAAATCCAACATTTTCTTATTGTTTAATTATCCCGTGTACAAATAAACTCACATATAATATCAAATTGATAAAGTTAGTTGGGCCTCTAACAGGGTTGACGATAACAGGGTTGAGGTTTTAGGTGAAGATCGGCCATTACTCCTCATGTGGTGAAGAGCATAGGACCACATGGTGTTCATGAAATTACGCCATGAAAAGTTTATTCAAATTTAAGTTTTCTTAACATGAATTGAGTGAACAGGGTTGAGAGAACACTGACTTCCTTTTCACCATGCTGTTCAGAAGACCCAAACGATGTCATCTGCTGTGAATAATTTAACTTGGTGGAATGGTACATTATTTTAAAGAGGTCCAAATATTTGCATAACAGGGTTTACCTTAAAATGAGGGACAGATGTAAATGCATCACTAATCACATGAATATACATAATAATCTTCAGAAATGACTTTGTCAAAGCAGCAAAATAACTAGGGCTTTACAATAATGGTGAAACTTGGACACATTTTGGGATTAAGTGGGTTCAAATCTTCCTAGAAGGTACATGTCAAAATGCTGAATTTTGGCACTTTAGCAAGTCTTTATTCATATACAAATCAGATTTATTGAATTATCCATGTGGTCTATATTAAAGTGCACTTCATTCAATATAAGGCTTTTTAAAATTCAATATTGGTGCACAATTTCTCCTTAAAATATCAAAGGGACGCAAAAAGGCCATTTCGTGGAACGACCCCGCTAGACCAAAAACCTAAAACAACTTCTAGCTCCTCTTAGTTAGCTAGTGAAACATTTTCATCTAAAAATACATTTAAAGATTCATATTTTCACCGCAGACTCCTTTGAACATGTATTATTGACCATTAAGTAATCTAGGTCCCTGAAACTTGCTCCTACAGTTGTTTTCCCTCAGAGACATTCACAGAGCAAAGAGTCCTACCTACAATCCAACCTCCCTATGGCCTTATGAGGCTATGTACTGTCCACTGAAAGCTCCACATTCCAGTGAGCTGTTAACAGACATTGTGAAATCTAAACAGAAGAATTAACAAGGAACCGCCATGGTTACCCAGTTGCACTTACAGCCCATTAACCACAGTGTGACTGAGTGCGACTGGCTTGCGTTTAATGCTGTGTTCATGTGAGAGACTGGGGTCAGAGTTAGTTTAAATGGGGGGGGGGGGGGGGGGGGGATCTAACCACATGCTCGGCAGCGTATGTGTGTGTGTGCTTGGCACTACCTGAGTATGTTTTTGTGTGTTTGAGTGTGAGTGTGTGTAAGTGCAGACGACACAACAGTAGTAGGCTTGATTACTAACAATGACGAGACCGCCTACAGGGAGGAGGTGAGGGCTCTGGGAGTATGGTGCCAGGAAAATAACCTCTCACTCAACATCAACAAAACAAAGGAGATGATCGTGGACTTCAGGAAACAGCAGAGGGTGCACCCCCCTATCCACATCGACGGGACCGCAGTGGAGAAGGTGGAAAGCTTCAAGTTCCTTGGCGTACACATCACTGACAAACTGAAATGGACCACCCACGCAGACAATATGGTGAAGAAGGTGCAACAGAGCCTCTTCAACCTCAGGAGGCTGAAGAAATTCGGCTTAGCACCTAAAACACTCAAACTTTTACAGATGCACAATTGAGAGCATCCTGTCGGGCTGTATCACCGCCTGGTACGGCAACTGCACCGCCCACAACCGCAGGGCTCTCCAGAGGGTGGTGCGGTCTGCCGAACGCATTATCGGGGGCAAACTACCTGCCCTCCAAGACACATACAGCACCCGATGTCACAGGAAGGCCAAAAAGATCATCAAGGACATCAACCACCCGAGCCACTGCCTGTTCACCCCGCTATCATCCAGAAGGCGAGGTCAGTACAGGTGCATCAAAGCTGGGACCGAGAGAATGAAAAACAGCTTCTATCTCAAGGCCATCAGACTGTTAAATAGCCATCACTAGCACATTAGAGGCTGCTGCTGCCTATTGAAATCACTGGCCACTTTAAGAAATGGAACACTAGTCACTTTAATAATGTTTACATATCTTGCACTACTCATCTCATATGTATATACTGTATTCTATAATATTCTACTGTATCTTAGTCCATGCCGCTCTGTCATTGCTTGTCCATATCTGTATATATTCTTAAATCCCATTCCTTACTAGTTTTGTGTGTATTGGGTATATGTTGTGAATTTTTTAGATATGACTTGTTAGATATTACTGCACTGTCAGATCTAGAAGCACAAGCATTTCGCTTCACCCGCAATAACATCTGCTAAACACGAGTATGTGACAAATAACATTTTGATTTGATTTGATTTGATTTGGCGTGTACTCACCAGTGAAAGAGAATTGGTAGAGCTCCTGGAGGTGAGAGGGGGCCTGGGGAGGGCGGTACAGGATCCGGCCCTGGTTGACGTCAGCTTGGGTGAAGAAGGACACTGGGTTGTAGGCTCTGTCACGATGCTCCACAGAACCTGGGTTTACATAGGACGTGAGTTTATTATGGATCCTGTGTTAGCTGCTTCCTACTATGTGGCCAAGCTACAAAGTCAAAATTGGCTGAAAAAAGAATATGAGCTAATTGTTATCAATTTAAGGTCAATGTTAGGTTAAGGCATACGGTTAGCAGTGTGGCTAAGGTTAGGGTTAAGGTTATTTTATAATCACATTTTTACGAGAGAAAGATCTCCAGCTAGCTTGGACTGATAGTGATAGTTTGTTCTAACTGGCCATGGGCGTCCTCCTTCTATCTGCTTTGACAGTGGAGATAATTAGCTTACATGAGTACTTCCCCTGATGTCTGCTCCTCTACTGAGAAGTGTGTGTGAGATGGATGTACTTTATGTGTGTGTGTGTGTGTGTGTGTGTGTGTGTGTGTGTGTGTGTGTGTGTGTGTGTGTGTGTGTGTGTGTGTGTGTGTGTGTGGATGGCAGTGTAGATGACCTTGTCCTTGAGGTAGGGGCTTGGTGATGTTGTAGACAAGCTTTTCACTGGGTGTCGCAGAGTCCACAAAGGACAAAGCTGTGGGTGTTAGCACCGTCACGTGATCTTCCAGAGCCTGCATGGACACACACACACACACACACACACACACACACACACACACACAGAAAGACGAACACACACACACACACACACACACACACACACACACACAGAGAGAAAGACGAACACACACACACAAACACACACACACACACACACACACACACACACACACAGAGAAAGACGAACACACACACACACACACACACACACACACACACACACACACACACACACACACACACACACACACACAGAAAGACGAACACACACACACAAACACAAACAACTGGATAACCACACAAGAGATAAAGTTGTGGCATCAAACACTGATAAAACAAAATGATATCTCAGATACACATCAGCATGCTCTTACAGATGAACAGGAGGAATTCACAGATCTCACACAGACACACGCACACGCACACACACACACACACACACACTCATACATCCATCTCACACGAACATAAACATATACATAATATGCGACTATGCCACAGTGAGATAGTGCCTGTTTTCCCCTGGTCATGTTTCTCCTTTACAGTTATCTGTAGGTCACAGCTGGGTGCAGGCTGGGGGAACCCTGGGAGTTCAGGCATCACTCCGATGGTGAAGGTCTGAGCATCACTGAGTGTGTCTGGAGAACCCTCACTGGACACCTGGAAGAGGATGAGGAAGGACTGTAACTGGATAGAAGGACTGTAACTGGATAGAAGGACTGTAACTAGATAGAAGGACTGTAACTGGATAGAAGGACTGTAACTGGATAGAAGGACTGTAACTAGATAGAAGGACTGTAACTGGATAGAAGGACTGTAACTGGGTAGAAGGACTGTAACTAGATAGAAGGACTGTAACTGGATAGAAGGACTGTAACTGGATAGAAGGACTGTAACTAGATAGAAGGACTGTAACTGGATAGAAGGACTGTAACTGGGTAGAAGGACTGTAACTAGATAGAAGGACTGTAACTGGATAGAAGGATTGTAACTGGATAGAAGGACTGTAACTGGATAGAAGGACTGCAACTGGATAGAAGGACTGTAACTGGGTAGAAGGACTGTAACTGGGTAGAAGGACTGTAACTGGATAGAAGGACTGTAACTGGACAGAAGGACTGTAACTGGATAGAAGGACTGTAACTGGACAGAAGGACTGTAACTGGATAGAAGGACTGTAACTGGATAGAAGGACTGTAACTGGATAGAAGGACTGTAACTGGATAGAAGGACTGCAACTGGGTAGAAGGACAGTCACTGGATAGAAGGACTGTAACTGGGTAGAAGGACTGCAACTGGGTAGAAGGACAGTCACTGGATAGAAGGACTGTAACTGGGTAGAAGGACTGCAACTAGGTAGAAGGACTGTAACTGGGTAGAAGGACTGCAACTAGGTAGAAGGACTGTAACTGGGTAGAAGGACTGTAACTGGGTAGAAGGACTGCAACTGGATAGAAGGACTGTAACTGGGTAGAAGGACTGCATCTGGGTAGAAGGACTGTAACTGGATAGAAGGACTGTAACTGGGTAGAAGGACTGTAACTGGATAGAAGGACTGTAACTGGATAGAAGGACTGCAACTGGATAGAAGGACTGTAACTGGGTAGAAGGACTGTAACTGGATAGAAGGACTGTAACTGGGTAGAAGGACTGTAACTAGATAGAAGGACTGTAACTGGATAGAAGGACTGTAACTGGACAGAAGGACTGTAACTGGATAGAAGGACTGTAACTGGATAGAAGGACTGTAACTGGGTAGAAGGACTGTAACTAAAAGATAATAGGAACTAACTCTGCTTCAACCTAGACTAGTAGAAGTCCTGTAAATGCAGTTATGGAAAAGGGTAAAAGTGTCCCCTAAAAAATGAAAAATGAAATGAAAAGGGTAAAAGTATTGGACCTGTTGTCTGTGACATAGAACTAGTGAATATTTAGTGCATTGCTTATGAACAGGTTACGAGCTGCTTATGAACATGTTACGAGATGCTTATGAACATGTTATGAACATGTTATGTTATGTAGCACAGTATTGCAGTGATTTTATAGTGAAACTACAGAACATAGGTAGAATATGCTGCAGTATGTCAGCAGCATCTCTACAGTAAGTTAATATGCCACGTTCTTCTAAATTATTTTACCCTGTACCCTATAATTTACCCTGTACCCTCTAATTTACCCCGTACCCTCTAATTTACCCTGTACCCTCTGATTTACCCTGTACCCTCTAATTTACCCTGTACCCTCTATTTTAACCCTGTGGATTTGACGTGTCACCACACAGCTCAATAAAACCAATAACTCAGTGACATAATGTCATATTTAATAGATGAGTGTTGATCTACCAACACACAAGCCTTAGAAGATCATCTCCAGAACCAATTCCGTTTTAATGTTAAGGCTGTCACAAAAGACCACTAGGAACATGACAGCATTCACTAATGATGAAAACATCTGACCATCTTTAGATTTGACAGGGTTATACCTTTAGACAGGGTTATACCTTCAGACAGGGTTATACCTTCAGACAGGGTTATACCTTCAGACAGGGTTATACCTTCAGACAGGGTTATACCTTCAGACAGGGTTATACCTTCACTGGGTCTTTTAAAAAATCATGAAGAGACACTTCTGAAAGGTTATCGTTTGAAATGTCACACTACATCATTAAAACACATTCACCTTAGAAGATGGATCTAAAAATATAAAAGTGGTTAGTTGGTGGGTTTGTTTGTGAGCTTGTGCCCAGTGAGAACAGACAGACAGGCCAGCTGGCAGGCAGGTGGGTAGGGGTACAATGGGCACACAACCACCACTCACCTGGAACTGGAAGGTTTCTCCTTGCGGCCCACTGGCCCCGGCAATGCCAAAGTGTTTGTACCACACAGTGCCCTCATTCACATCCTGCTGAGTGAAGGAGGAGGTGGGGGTAGAGATTCTGTCATCAGGCGAGGGCTGCCAACCTTCCACCGGGCCGTCGGCTGGCATGGGCACCAACACCACTTCACCTGGAGGGGGAGAGGGTAAAAGAGAGAAGGAGGAGGGGTGGTAAGAGAGGGTAGGGGGGGAAAGAATCAGGAAGGGAGAGAGAGAGGGTAGGGGGGAAATAATCAGGAAGGGAGAGAGAGAGAGTAGGGGGTAAAGAATCAGGAAGGGAGAGAGAGAGAGTAGGGGGGAAATAATCAGGAAGGGAGAGAGAGAGAGTAGGGGGTAAAGAATCAGGAAGGGAGAGAGAGAGAGTAGGGGGTAAAGAATCAGGAAGGGAGAGAGAGAGGGTAGGGGGGAAAGAATTAGGAAGGGAGAGAGAGGGTAGAGGAGAGAGGAAGGAAGGGAGAGAGAGAGGGTAGGGGGGAAAGAATCAGGAAGGGAGAGAGAGGGTAGGGGGGAAAGAATCAGGAAGGGAGAGAGAGAGGGTAGGGGGGAAAGAATCAGGAAGGGAGAGAGAGAGAGTAGGGGGGAAAGAATCAGGAAGGGAGAGAGAGAGAGTAGGGGGAAAGAATCAGGAAGGGAGAGAGAGAGAGTAGGGGGGAAAGAATCAGGAAGGGAGAGAGGGTAGAGGAGAGAGGAAGGAAGGGAGAGAGAGAGGGTAGAGGAGAGCGAATCAGAAGGGAGAAAGAGAGGGTAGGGGGGAGAGAATCAGGAAGGGAGAGAGAGAGAGGGTAGGGGGGAGAGAAAGGAAGGGAGAGAGAGAGAGGAGAGAGGAAGGAAGGAAGGGAGAGAGAGAGAGGAGAGAGGAGAGAGAAAGGAAGGGAGAGAGAGAGGAGAGAGGAAGGAAGGGAGAGAGGAGAGAGGAGAGAGAAAGGAAGGGAGAGAGAGAGGAGAGAGAGGAAGGAAGGGAGAGAGAGCGAGGGTAAGGGGGGGATAATTAAGGGTATGAGAGCGATGTGGGATGGAAGCGAAAGTCAGAAAGACAAATTAGCATCATTACCAAATGAACACAGTGTGAGTGAGCAGAAACAGGAGCATGTTTGGGGGATAAGGTTATGTACCGTACCATGTTTGGGGGATAAGGTTATGTACCGTACCATGTTTGGGGGATAAGGTTATGTACCGTACCATGTTTGGGTCTTCCTTTGGAGCGCACTATGGTGTAGACAATCTGGTCATCACTGGCACCCTGATACCCTGCCCTCAGATACCTCTTCCCCAGCTGTACCATGCCTCCCTCTCTCACCCAGGTGACGGGCACCGACAGAACATGAGGAGCTTGGGTAAGCTGTAACAACACAAGATACAGTATGTAACTATAATTATTTATTTTCAACGGCAGGTATTGTTTCAGCCTGATGCCCAACCCATGGGGACTTCTGATGAATAATTTGTATCAGAGCAGGAAGTTGTCTCGTCCTGCCAACCGACATGCACCGCCCTCACCAATACAGGAGTGCATTTTCCACATAGCTGAGTTAATAACCCAGCGCAGATGTTCTCAGGCCAGACGTGTGAATCACAACAGCATAGCAGCAGAATGAAAAGCCCATAGTCAGCTGTCAGCAGCAACATCGACAGACAGAGAGCTGCTGTTCCTCTGAGCTGCAACATCGACAGACAGAGAGCTGCTGTTCCTCTGAGCAGCAACAGAGACAGACAGAGAGCTGCTGTTCCTCTGAGCTGCAACATCGACAGACAGAGAGCTGCTGTTCCTCTGAACTGCAACATCGACAGACAGAGAGCTGCTGTTCCTCTGAGATTCAACAGAGACAGACAGAGAGCTGCTGTTCCTCTGAGCAGCAACATCGACAGACAGAGAGCTGCTGTTCCTCTGAGCTTCAACATCGACAGACAGAGAGCTGCTGTTCCTCTGAGCAGCAACATCGACAGACAGAGAGCTGCTGTTCCTCTGAGCAGCAACATCGACAGAGAGCTGCTGTTCCTCTGAGCTGCAACAGAGACAGAGAGCTGCAACTAAGGTAGAAACTGTGTCCCAAATGGCAACTTATTTCCTTTATAGTGTACTACGCTGTGGGCCCTGGTCAAAAGTGGTGCTCTATAAAGGGAATAGTGTGTCATTTGGGATGGAGCCCTGATTCTCTCAGCAGCAACAGAGACAGACAGGGAGCAGTTGATTGTTTCTCTGAGGAAGAATCTCCCTCCTGGATATTATCAGCCAAACAGTAAAGACTCTGGGCATCAAGGATCCCCAAGGACACAGCAGATCAAAAACGGAGATGATTTGCTTTGGGAAATATCTAGAAATACATTGGCTCCCTTCCATGCCAACACCCACACCCCAATCCGTATTGGCCTGAGAGATAGAGATGATTACAGACGGGGGTTATTTTGTTCACAACACTTCAGCTACAGACAATCTTAGCCGGCTCAGAGCCAGGAAAGAGGGAAGGGATTGAAAAAGGAGAGGAGGAGGAGGAGGAGGAGGAGGAGGATTTAGATGGTTTCCACAAAAAACGAAATCATCATAGATAGACAGACTGAGAAAGAATCTTCATAATCATGTTAGCTATTAGCCTTAATAATAATAATAATAATAATATGCCATTTAGCAGACCTTACTGTAACCATACTGCAACCATACTGTAACCATACTGTAACCTTACTGTAACCATACTGTAACCATACTGTAACTATACTGTAACTATACTGTAACCTTACTGTAACCATACTGTAACCTTACTGTAACCATACTGTAACCTTACTGTAACCTTACTGTAACCATACTGTAACCTTACTGTAACCTTACTGTAACCATACTGTAACCATACTGTAACCATACTGTAACCATACTGTAACCATAATGTAACCTTACTGTAACCATACTGTAACCATACTGTAACCTTACTGTAACCATACTGTAACCATAATGTAACTTTACTGTAACCATACTGTAACCTTACTGTAACCATACTGTAACCATAATGTAACCTTACTGTAACCATAATGTAACCTTACTGTAACCATAATGTAACCTTACTGTAACCTTACTGTAACCATACTGTAACCTTACTGTAACATTACTGTAACCATACTGTAACCTTACTGTAACCTTACTGTAACCATACTGTAACCTTACTGTAACCATACTGTAACCTTACTGTAACCTTACTGTAACCATACTGTAACCATACTGTAACCATAATGTAACCTTACTGTAACCATACTGTAACCTTACTGTAACCATACTGTAACCATACTGTAACCTTACTGTAACCATACTGTAACCTTACTGTAACCATACTGTAACCATAATGTAACCTTACTGTAACCATACTGTAACCATACTGTAACCTTACTGTAACCATAATGTAACCTTACTGTAACCATACTGTAACCTTACTGTAACCATACTGTAACCTTACTGTAACCATACTGTAACCATAATGTAACCTTACTGTAACCTTACTGTAACCATACTGTAACCATACTGTAACCTTACTGTAACCATACTGTATCCTTACTGTAACCATACTGTAACCTTACTGTAACCATACTGTAACCATAATGTAACCTTACTGTAACCCTACTGTAACCTTACTGTAACCATACTGTAACCATACTGTAACCATACTGTAACCTTACTGTAACCATACTGTAACCTTACTGTAACCTTACTGTAACCATACTGTAACCTTACTGTAACCATACTGTAACCTTACTGTAACCATACTGTAACCATACTGTAACCATACTGTAACCTTACTGTAACCATACTGTAACCTTACTGTAACCATACTGTAACCATACTGTAACCTTACTGTAACCATACTGTAACCATACTGTAAGGGGGGGGGGGGGTAGAAGGATTACTTTATCCTATCCCAGGTAACCCACATCACAAGGAAAACTCCATTAGTCCTTTGTGTCCAGCGGCCAATCAAATCCCATAATTCCTCAGCACTGCCAGGGAACAAAACACTCAAAAGTATCTCTCTAAACTGAAAGCCATGGATCATTTTCTTACATTAAAGTCTAAATAATCTCCAGCCCTCTGAGGACTACAGCCATCCATCACTGGTTCATTAAAGACTAGTTACTCTCCAGCCATCTGAGGACTACAGCCATCCATCACTGGTTCATTAAAGACTAGTTACTCTCCAGCCCTCTGAGGACTACAGCCATCCATCACTGGTTCATTAAAGACTAGTTACTCTCCAGCCCTCTGAGGACTACAGCCATCCATCACTGGTTCATTAAAGACTAGTTACTCTCCAGCCCTCTGAGGACTACAGCCATCCATCACTGGTTCATTAAAGACTAGTTACTCTCCAGCCATCTGAGGACTACAGCCATCCATCACTGGTTCATTAAAGACTAGTTACTCTCCAGCCCTCTGAGGACTACAGCCATCCATCACTGGTTCATTAAAGACTAGTTACTCTCCAGCCCTCTGAGGACTACAGCCATCCATCACTGGTTCATTAAAGACTAGTTACTCTCCAGCCCTCTGAGGACTACAGCCATCCATCACTGGTTCATTAAAGACTAGTTACTCTCCAGCCTTCTGAGGACTACAGCCATCCATCACTGGTTCATTAAAGACTAGTTACTCTCCAGCCCTCTGAGGACTACAGCCATCCATCACTGGTTCATTAAAGACTAGTTACTCTCCAGCCCTCTGAGGACTACAGCCATCCATCACTGGTTCATTAAAGACTAGTTACTCTCCAGCCCTCTGAGGACTACAGCCATCCATCACTGGTTCATTAAAGACTAGTTACTCTCCAGCCCTCTGAGGACTACAGCCATCCATCACTGGTTCATTAAAGACTAGTTACTCTCCAGCCCTCTGAGGACTACAGCCATCCATCACTGGTTCATTAAAGACTAGTTACTCTCCAGCCCTCTGAGGACTACAGCCATCCATCACTGGTTCATTAAAGACTAGTTACTCTCCAGCCATCTGAGGACTACAGCCATCCATCACTGGTTCATTAAAGACTAGTTACTCTTCGGCCTTCTGAGGACTACAGCCATCCATCACTGGTTCATTAAAGACTAGTTACTCTCCAGCCATCTGAGGACTACAGCCATCCATCACTGGTTCATTAAAGACTAGTTACTCTCCAGCCCTCTGAGGACTACAGCCATCCATCACTGGTTCATTAAAGACTAGTTACTCTCCAGCCCTCTGAGGACTACAGCCATCCATCACTGGTTCATTAAAGACTAGTTACTCTCCAGCCCTCTGAGGACTACAGCCATCCATCACTGGTTCATTAAAGACTAGTTACTCTCCAGCCATCTGAGGACTACAGCCATCCATCACTGGTTCATTAAAGACTAGTTACTCTTCGGCCTTCTGAGGACTACAGCCATCCATCACTGGTTCATTAAAGACTAGTTACTCTCCAGCCATCTGAGGACTACAGCCATCCATCACTGGTTCATTAAAGACTAGTTACTCTCCAGCCTTCTGAGGACTACAGCCATCCATCACTGGTTCATTAAAGACTAGTTACTCTCCAGCCCTCTGAGGACTACAGCCATCCATCACTGGTTCATTAAAGACTAGTTACTCTCCAGCCATCTGAGGACTACAGCCATCCATCACTGGTTCATTAAAGACTAGTTACTCTCCAGCCCTCTGAGGACTACAGCCATCCATCACTGGTTCATTAAAGACTAGTTACTCTCCAGCCAGCTGAGGACTACAGCCATCCATCACTGGTTCATTAAAGACTAGTTACTCTCCAGCCATCTGAGGACTACAGCCATCCATCACTGGTTCATTAAAGACTAGTTACTCTCCAGCTCACTACATGATACATGTTACGTCCCAAATGGCATCATATTCCCTATATGGTGCACTACTTTTGACCAGACGAACATAAAGTAAATGGCTCAGGAGAATAGAATAACCCTTTTAGCATCAGTATAATACAGGAAAGAACAAATTATCATCCACTTTTTATACGTGTTTTGTTTAAACTGAGCAGCATTTAGCATTCATGATAAGAGTCTGGTAGCAGCAGTTGTGATGTGTGTGTAGCATTAATGTTCACTATATGTGTGTGTGTGTCTGCGTGTATGTTTGTGTGGATTAGTGTATGGCTGTGTGGGTGTGTGAGTGAGTGCATGCTTGCTAAGGTGCGGAGAATCAGAGCAGGTGGTCAATCCAGTTCAAGTGTTCAGCATTCTGATGGATTGTAGATAGAAACTGTCTCTGAGCCTGTTGGTATCAGACCTCATTCTCTGATACCATCTGCCCGACAGAAAGGGAGTGAACAGCTTGTGGCTGGGGTCTGTGGGGTCCTTGATGCTGCAGGACGTCGGGATGTGAGGGAGGAAGGGACGGAAGGAGTGATATTGATTTACAGAGTGAAGGAGAAGAGGAGAGGAGGAGAGAAGAAGAGGAGAGGAGGGGAGGAGGGGAGGAGGGGAGCAGAGAAGAGGAGGAGAGGAGAGGAGGAGAGAAGAGGAGGAGAGGAGAGGAGAGGAGAGGGGGAGCAGAGAAGAGGAGGAGAGGAGGGGGGAGAGGAGGGGAGGAGAGGAGGGGAGGAGCAGAGAAGAGGAGGAGAGAAGAGGAGGAGCAGAGAAAAGGAGGAGAGGAGGGGGGAGCAGAGAAGAGGTGGAGAGGAGGAGAGAAGAGGTGGAGAGGAGAGGAGGAGAAAAGAGTAGGAGAGGAGAGGAGGAGAAAAGAGGAGGAGAGGAGAGGAGGAGAGGAGAGGAGGAGCAGAGAAGAGGAGGAGAGAAGAGGAGGAGCAGAGAAAAGGAGGAGAGGAGGGGGGAGCAGAGAAGAGGAGGAGAGGAGAGGAGGGGGGAGCAGAGAAGAGGAGGAGAGGAGGGGGAGCAGAGAAGAGGAGGAGAGGAGGGGAGGAGAGGATAGGAGGAGCAGAAAAGAGGAAGAGAGGAGAGGAGGAGCAGAGAAGAGGAGGAGAGGAGAGGAGGAGCAGAGAAGAGGAGGAGAGGAGAGGAGGAGCAGAGAAGAGGAGGAGAGGAGAGGAGGAGCAGAGAAGAGTAGGAGAGGAGGGGAGCAGAGAAGAGGTGGAGAGGAGAGGAGAGGAGAGGAGGAGCAGAGAAGAGTAGGAGAGGAGAGGAGAGGAGGAGTAGGAGAGGAGAGGAGGAGCAGAGAAGAGGAGGAGAGGAGGAGAGGAGGGGAATGTGTGACATGACCTGTCTGCTCTCTGTTAATATGCAGCTTTGTATCAGCGACACATTATCAGCACAATGGGCTGTCTGAAAAGTGTGTGCGTGTGTATATGTGTG
>NW_028162530.1:356405-383905 GCF_964263955.1 Coregonus lavaretus
CCCTCAGGAAGTTGAAAAGGTTTGGCATGGGCCCTCAAATCCTCTAAAAGTTCTACAGCTGCACCATTGAGAGCATCTTGACTGGCTGCATCACCGCTTGGTATTGCAACAGCACCGCCGTCGATCTCATGGCGCTACAGAGGGTGGAGCAGACAGCCCAGTACATCACTGGGGCTGAGCTCCCTGCCATCCAGGACCTCTATATCAGAGCTCCCTGCCATCCAGGACCTCTATATCTGAGCTCCCTGCCACCCAGAACCTCTATATCAGAGCTCCCTGCCAACCAGGACCTCTATATCAGAGCTCCCTGCCATCCAGGACCTCTATATCAGAGCTCCCTGCCAACCAGGACCTCTATACCAGGCGGTGTGAAAAGAAGGCCCGGAAAATCGTTAAAGAATCCAGCCACCCAAGCCATAGACTGTTCTCTCTACTTCCGCACGCCAAGCGGTGCCCCAAGCCATACGACTGTTAAATAGCTAACAGACTATCGGAGTTGACCCTTGTATTTGATTTTTGCACTGTCTCTATACATACTCACAGAACTCTACACACTCACACACACATAACATCCACACACATTTATACTGACGATACACACACTCACATACAATCATCATATACGCTGCTGCTATCTGTTTATCATATATCCTGACACCTAGTCACCTTCCCCTATACATATCTACCTCTATCACTCCAGTACCCCTGCACATTGTTAATATGGTACTGGAACTGACCCTGTATATAGTCACCTTACCCCTATACAGTGAGGGAAAAAAGTATTTGATCCCCTGCTGATTTTGTACGTTTGCCCACTGACAAAGACATGATCAGTCTATAATTTTAATGGTAGGTTCATTTGAACAGTGAGAGACAGAATAACAACAAAAAAATCCAGGAAAACGCATGTCAAAAATGTTATAAATTGATTTGCATTTTAATGAGGAAAATAAGTATTTGACCCCTCTGCAAAACATGACTTAGTACTTGGTGGAAAAACCCTTGTTGGCAATCACAGAGGTCAGACGTTTCTTGTAGTTGGCCACCAGGTTTGCACACATCTCAGGAGGGATTTTGTCCCACTCCTCTTTGCAGATCTTCTCCAAGTCATTAAGGTTTCGAGGCTGACGTTTGGCAACTCGAACCTTCAGCTCCCTCCACAGATTTTCTATGGGATTAAGGTCTGGAGACTGGCTAGGCCACTCCAGGACCTTAATGTGCTTCTTCTTGAGCCACTCCTTTGTTGCCTTGGCCGTGTGTTTTGGGTCATTGTCATGCTGGAATACCCATCCACGACCCATTTTCAATGCCCTGGCTGAGGGAAGGAGGTTCTCACCCAAGATTTGACGGTACATGGCCCCGTCCATCGACCCTTTGATTAGGTGAAGTTGTCCTGTCCCCTTAGCAGAAAAACACCCCCTAAGCATAATGTTTCCACCTCCATGTTTGACGGTGGGGATGGTGTTCTTGGGGTCATAGGCAGCATTCCTCCTCCTCCAAACACGGCGAGTTGAGTTGATGCCAAAGAGCTCGATTTTGGTCTCATCTGACCACAACACTTTCACCCAGTTCTCTTCTGAATCATTCAGATGTTTATTGGCAAACTTCAGACGGGCCTGTATATGTGCTTTCTTGAGCAGGGGGACCTTGCGGGCGCTGCAGGATTTCAGTCCTTCACGGCGTAGTGTGTTACCAATTGTTTTCTTGGTGACTATGGTCCCAGCTGCCTTGAGATCATTGACAAGATCCTCCCGTGTAGTTCTGCGCTGATTCCTCACCGTTCTCATGACCATTGCAACTCCAAGAGGTGAGATCTTGCATGGAGCCCCAGGCCGAGGGAGATTGACAGTTATTTTGTGTTTCTTCCATTTGCGAATAATCGCACCAACTGTTGTCACCTTCTCACCAAGCTGCTTGGCGATGGTCTTGTAGCCCATTCCAGCCTTGTGTAGGTCTACAATCTTGTCCCTGACATCCTTGGAGAGCTCTTTGGTCTTGGCCATGGTGGAGAGTTTGGTGGAGAGCTCCCTTTAAGAGTGTGCTCCTAATCTCAGCTCGTTACCTGTATAAAAGACACCTGGGAGCCAGAAATCTTTCTGATTGAGAGGGGTTCAAATACTTATTTCCCTCATTAAAATGCAAATCAATGTATAACATTTTTGACATGCGTTCTTCTGGATTTTTGTTTTGTTATTCTGTCTCTCACTGTTCAAATAAACCTACCATTAAAATTATAGACTGATAATTTCTTTGTCAGTGGGCAAACGTACAAAATCAGCAGGGGATCAAATACTTTTTTCCCTCACTGTACATATCTATCTCCATCACTCCAGTATCCCTGCACATTGTTAATATGGTACTGGAACTGACCCTGTATATAGTCCCCTGACCCCTATACATATCTACCTCCATCACTCCAGTATCCCTGCACATTGTTAATATGGTATTGGAACTGACCCTGTATATAGTCACCTTACCCCTATACATATCTACCTCCATCACTCCAGTATCCCTGCACATTGTTAATATGGTATTGGAACTGACCCTGTATATAGTCCCCTGACCCCTATACATATCTACCTCCATCACTCCAGTATCCCTGCACATTGTTAATATGGTATTGGAACTGACCCTGTATATAGTCACCTTACCCCTATATATATCTACCTCCATCACTCCAGTATCCCTGCACATTGTAAATATGGTATTGAACTGACCCTGTATATAGTCACCTTACCCCTATACATATCTACCTCTATCACTCCAGTATCCCTGCACATTGTTAATATGGTATTGAACTGACCCTGTATATAGTCACCTTACCCCTATATATATCTACCTCCATCACTCCAGTATCCCTGCACATTGTTAATATGGTATTGGAACTGACCCTGTATATAGTTACCTTACCCCTATACATATCTACCTCTATCACTCCAGTATCCCTGCACATTGTTAATATGGTATTGAACTGACCCTGTATATAGTCACCTTAGCCCTATACATATCTACCTCCATCACTCCAGTATCCCTGCACATTGTTAATATGGTACTGGAACAGACCCTGTATATAGTCACCTTACCCCTATACATATCTACCTCCATCACTCCAGTATCCCTGCACATTGTTAATATGGTATTGAACAGACTCTGTATTTAGCTTCTTACTTTCTCCTGTTCTTCTTATTTTTATATCTTATGTATTTTTGTTCTACCTTGTTATTTTTAGTGCTACATTGATATTGATTACTGCATTGTTGGGTTTAGAGTTAGCAAGAAAGGCATTTCACTGTACTAGTGCACTTGACATTAAAACTTGAAACTGTCTTTCTCAGAGAATCCCTATCTATTAAGATAATAACTATTTCCACAGTGATGAAACATGGTCTATGATCTCCAGTAGCCAGCCTATGTGTTAATCTAGCAGAACACCAGGTTAAGACATTTCCCTTTACTACATACCTGAACTGTTACTGTTTAGACACTCCAGTAACCTCCCAGACTAGTTTAGACACCTCAGTAACCTCCCAGACTAGTTTAGACACCTCAGTAACCTCCCAGACTAGTTTAGACACTCCAGTAACCTCCCAGACTAGTTGTGTGAGCCAGCGTCAGGAGAAGGGTATGACTTGACGGTGTTGTGTGTGTTAACTACAGACACATATACAACAAGGTTCCAACTCCAACGGCGGTAGCTCATGTAATTGGCTTCAGCCAAACATTTGTGAGGAGTGACTACAGCACAGCACATTACATCACAGTACAGGACATTTACATTTACGTCATTTAGCAGACGCTCTTATCCAGAGCGACTTACAGTTAGTGTAGTGTCCAACTCTGCGCCCCGCTAAATAATGTACATTGTTCTCCCCTGCAGAGGTGTAGTGTCCAACTCTGCGCCCCGCTAAATAATGTACATTGTTCTCCCCTGTAGAGGTGTAGTGTCCAACTCTGCGCCCCGCTAAATAATGTACATTGTTCTCCCCTGCAGAGGTTTAGTGTCCAACTCTGCACCTCGCTAAATAATGTACATTGTTCTCCCCTGCAGAGGTGTAGTGTCCAACTGCGCCCCGCTAAATAATGTACATTGTTCTCCCCTGCAGAGGTGTAGTGTCCAACTCTGCGCCCCGCTAAATAATGTACATTGTTCTCCCCTGCAGAGGTGTAGTGTCCAACTCTGCACCCCGCTAAATAATGTACATTGTTCTCCCCTGCAGAGGTGTAGTGTCCAACTGCGCCCCGCTAAATAATGTACATTGTTCTCCCCTGCAGAGGTGTAGTGTCCAACTCTGCGCCCCGCTAAATAATGTACATTGTTCTCCCCTGCAGAGGTGTAGTGTCCAACTCTGCGCCCCGCTAAATAATGTACGTTGTTCTCCCCTGCAGAAGTTTAGTGTCCAACTCTGCACCCCGCTAAATAATGTACATTGTTCTCCCCTGCAGAGGTGTAGTGTCCAACTCTGCACCCCGCTAAATAATGTACATTGTTCTCCCCTGCAGAGGTGTAGTGTCCAACTCTGCGCCCCGCTAAATAATGTACATTGTTCTCCCCTGCAGAGGTGTAGTGTCCAACTCTGCACCTCGCTAAATAATGTACATTGTTCTCCCCTGCAGAGGTGTAGTGTCCAACTCTGCGCCCTGCTAAATAATGTACATTGTTCTCCCCTGCAGAGGTGTAGTGTTCAACTCTGCGCCCCGCTAAATAATGTACATTGTTCTCCCCCGCAGAGGTGTAGTGTCCAACTCTGCGCCCCGCTAAATAATGTACATTGTTCTCCCCTGCAGAGGTGTAGTGTCCAACTATGCGCCCCGCTAAATAATGTACATTGTTCTCCCCTGCAGAGGTGTAGTGTCCAACTCTGCGCCCCTCTAAATAATGTACATTATTCTCCCCTGCAGAGGTGTAGTGTCCAACTCTGCGCCCCGCTAAATAATGTACGTTGTTCTCCCCTGCAGAGGTGTAGTGTCCAACTCTGCGCCCCGCTAAATAATGTACATTGTTCTTCCCTGCAGAGGTGTAGTGTCCAACTCTGCGCCCCGCTAAATAATGTACATTGTTCTTCCCTGCAGAGGTGTAGTGTCCAACTCTGCACCTCGCTAAATAATGTACATTGTTCTCCCCTGCAGAGGTGTAGTGTCCAACTCTGCACCAGGCTACATTGTTGTTCCTGGAGTGGTGTTCTGTGCAGCTCCATATTAAATCACTGTTCATTGATGTCCCTGCAGAGCAGAGAGAGCGGTGCTGTTCAACTCTGCAGTCCGCACCTTGTTAAATCCAGCCACATGTCCGTCAGCTCTGCAGTAACAGTTCAATGCCCCTCAGTGACTGATATTGCGCCCCGTTTGGTCCAGCTCCTACCACAGCATGACAGACCTGGGCTTTGTCCCAACTGGCACCCTATTTCACTATATAGTGCAGCACTTTTGACCAGAGCTCTATTTCCTTTGTAGTGCACTACTTGTGACCATGGCACCATGGGCTCTGGTAAAAAAAAAGCAGTGCACTACATAGGGAATAGGATGCCATTTGGGACACAACCCTGGGGCTCTGTGGGTTTCTGACACCAGGATGAAAATAGGGGACTGACTGACTACGTCTCTCCCCCGATCTACCACATTGTTTAACCCAAAAGGCTCAGACTTGTCTGTTTCCATCTACGCGGGCAGTCATCCATGGTTCCGGCGGACCTGCTCTGACTTGGAGCCAAGGCAAGGCCCTGGGTACATATCAGCTGTCATTTACAGAACAACGGCTCACTGTGCACTTTAACACCGTCTCACAAAGCACCAGTCTTGAATGATGCAGAGGTTGTTGATTCTGCTCGCCACAAGTCTTTAGTGTCACCCTCCTGATGGAAACACAACAACACTAAAGCCTATATTAACATAAAACCCTGGTGATACCCTGGTGATACCCTGGTGTGGGGGAAAGTCAAGAGAGAGAAGCACCAATAGAGCGGGCCCCAAGGTGTATAGAGAGGGCTCAGAGGGCTCCAATGTTTATAGAGAGGGCTCAGAGGGCTCCAATGTTTATAGAGAGGGATCAGAGGGCCCCAAGGTTTATAGAGAGGGATCAGAGGGCCCCAAGGTTTATAGAGAGGGATCAGAGGGCCCCAAGGTTTATAGAGAGGGATCAGAGGGCTCCAAGGTAGCGGCAGGTAGCTTAATGGTTAAGAGCGTTGTGCCATTAACCGAAAGGTCGCTGGTTCTAATCCCCGAGCCGACTAGGTGAAAAATCTGTCAATGTGCCCTTGAGCAAGGCACTTAACCCTAATTGCTCCTGTAAGTCGCTCTGGAAAAGAGCGTCTGCTAAATGACTTAAATGTTAAATGTAGAGAGGGCCCCGAGGTTTATAGAGAGGGATCAGAGGGCCCCGAGGTTTATAGAGAGGGATCAGAGGGCCCCAAGGTTTATAGGGAGGGCTCAGAGGGCTCCAAGGTTTATAGAGAGGGATCAGAGGGCCCCAAGGCTTATAGAGAGGGATCAGAGGGCTCCAAGGTTTATAGAGAGGGATCAGAGGGCCCCAAGGTTTATAGAGAGGGCCCCAAGGTTTATAGAGAGGGCTCAGAGGGCTCCAAGGTTTAGAGAGAGGGATCAGAGGGCTCCAAGGTTTATAGAGAGGGATCAGAGGGCCCCAAGGTTTATAGAGAGGGCCCCAAGGTTTATAGAGAGGGCTCAGAGGGCCCCAAGGTTTATAGAGAGGGATCAGAGGGCCCCAAGGTTTATAGAGAGGGCCCCAAGGTTTATAGAGAGGGCTCAGAGGGCTCCAAGGTTTATAGGGAGGGCTCAGAGGGCTCCAAGGTTTATAGAGAGGGATCAGAGGGCCCCAAGGTTTATAGAGAGGGATCAGAGGGCTCCAAGGTTTATAGAGAGGGATCAGAGGGCCCCAAGGTTTATAGAGAGGGCCCCAAGGTTTATAGAGAGGGCTCAGAGGGCTCCAAGGTTTATAGAGAGGGATCAGAGGGCTCCAAGGTTTATAGAGAGGGATCAGAGGGCCCCAAGGTTTATAGAGAGGGCCCCAAGGTTTATAGAGAGGGCTCAGAGGGCCCCAAGGTTTATAGAGAGGGATCAGAGGGCCCCAAGGTTTATAGAGAGGGCCCCAAGGTTTATAGAGAGGGCTCAGAGGGCTCCAAGGTTTATAGAGAGGGATCAGAGGGCCCCAAGGTTTATAGAGAGGGCCCCAAGGTTTATAGAGAGGGATCAGAGGGCCCCGAGGTTTATAGAGAGGGATCTGAGGGCTCAGAGGTTTATAGAGAGGGATCAGAGGGCTCAGAGGTTTATAGAGAGGGATCAGAGGGCCCCAATGTTTATAGAGAGGGATCAGAGGGCCCCAATGTTTATAGAGAGGGATCTGAGGGCCCCGAGGTTTATAGAGAGGGATCAGAGGGCCCCGAGGTTTATAGAGAGGGATCAGAGGGCCCCAATGTTTATAGAGAGGGATCAGAGGGCCCCAAGGTTTAGAGAGAGGGCTCAGAGGGCCCCATGGTTTATAGAGAGGGATCAGAGGGCCCCGAGGTTTATAGAGAGGGCTCCAAGGTTTATAGAGAGGGATCAGAGGGCTCCAAGGTTTATAGAGAGGGATCAGAGGGCTCCAAGGTTTATAGAGAGGGATCAGAGGGCTCCAAGGTTTATAGAGAGGGATCAGAGGGCTCCAATGTTTATAGAGAGGGATCAGAGGGCTCCAAGGTTTATAGAGAGGGATCAGAGGGCTTCAAGGTTTATAGAGAGGGATCAGAGGGATCAGAGGGCTCCAAGGTTTATAGAGAGAGATCAGAGGGCTCCAAGGTTTATAGAGAGGGATCAGAGGGCTCCAAGGTTTATAGAGAGGGATCAGAGGGCCCCAAGGTTTATAGAGAGGGATCAGAGGGCTCCAAGGTTTATAGAGAGGGATCAGAGGGCCCCAAGGTGTATAGAGAGGGATCAGAGGGCCCCAAGGTTTATAGAGAGGGATCAGAGGGCCCCAAGGTTTATAGAGAGGGATCAGAGGGCCCCAAGGTTTATAGAGAGGGATCAGAGGGCCCCAAGGTTTATAGAGAGGGATCAGAGGGCCCCGAGGTTTATAGAGAGGGATCAGAGGGCCCCAAGGTTTATAGAGAGGGATCAGAGGGATCAGAGGGCTCCAAGGTTTATAGAGAGGGATCAGAGGGCCCCAAGGTTTATAGAGAGGGATCAGAGGGCTCAGAGGGCCCCAAGGTTTATAGAGAGGGATCAGAGGGCCCCAAGGTTTATAGAGAGGGATCAGAGGGCCCCAAGGTTTATAGAGAGGGATCAGAGGGTCCCAAGGTTTATAGAGAGGGATCAGAGGGCTCCAAGGTTTATAGAGAGGTATCAGAGGGCCCCAACGTTTTATCATTATCTCTTCCAGACAGGCAGGCAACCCTCTCTCACACACACACACACCCTTTACTCTGTTGTGTCTGGGGAAACAACCCCATTGAACACGACTGATATAACTGACTATGGTTGCCTACTACTGCATACCAACATGTGAGCACGCTAAGCGCTAAGCTAGGCCCCCACAAGCACTTAGAAAGACCCTCTGATACACGCGAGGAGTGATAGGCTAACCTTTCTTACTCAATTTTTTCCCCAAACTTTTGGAGGATATCAAAACTTAAATGGTACCTGCATGGACACTGCCTGGACCTGGATGGTCTCTGCTTGGGAGAAGAGCTGAGGGTCAGCCACACGTAGGGAGAACTGTCCACTCCTGGAACAATACAACAACACAACACACACTCATGTGAGAGAGAGAGAGAGAGAGAGAGAGAGAGAGAGAGAGAGAGAGAGAGAGAGAGAGAGAGAGAGAGAGAGAGAGAGAGAGATTCCTTTAATTCACCTGGCCTTGTCCTTGTCGTGTGTGAAGCGGACCTGTCCACTCTGTAGCTGAGTCCAGGAGAAGGTGTCGTCCCGGGCCATCTCTTTCTCCCTGCCCCCCTCCAGGACAACCACACAGCCTGTAGAGGGGGGCTGCAGCAGCTGGAACACCAGGCTCTCTGGGGGGCTGGCAGGTCAACATCAAATCAAACTTCTGTTATACTGCATTTCACACAAACAATATTGCAAAAACACTTCATAGAGAGAGACAGATCTCTGTCAAAAAAGAGGAAGAGGTTCTCAACCTCAAAAAATTATTCTGGATAAATAAAGGTTAAAAACAGTAAAATATAAAAAGTGAAAGGAGAGTTGAACCTGTCTTGGTCCTGGGCAATGAGCAGGGTGGAGACTAGGGGTTTGGTTCCCCCGATGGGCACCAACAGAGATCCAGTGATACGCAGGGTTGGGGCCTGGCTGTTAGCTGGAAGGAGGGAAGAAGTGAGAGAGGGAGAGAGAGAGAGAGAAAAAAAAAGAGAGAGAGAGAGAGAGAGAGAGAGAGTCCAATGATAAGGTAACAATGAATGGATAAATCTTCTGTCTCTCTACTGGTGTACTTTTCACTGCATCAGGGAATAGCGAAATGTCTGTGTAAGTAAGCTTTATGCGACATCACACCTTTTGTTTGTATGAATTCACATGGTGTCCCCCAGGGCTCAGTACTAGGTCCTCTACAGTTCTCTCTACTGGTGTCCCCCAGGGCTCAGTACTAGGTCCTCTACTGTTCTCTCTACTGGTGTCCCCCAGGGCTCAGTACTAGGTCCTCTACTGGTGTCCCCCAGGGCTCAGTACTAGGTCCTCTACTGGTGTCCCCCAGGGATCAGTACTAGGTCCT
The DNA here is from genome assembly GCF_964263955.1 of Coregonus lavaretus. NCBI lineage: Eukaryota > Metazoa > Chordata > Actinopteri > Salmoniformes > Salmonidae > Coregonus > Coregonus lavaretus. Next base: position 366,115 of record NW_028162530.1, read on the forward strand.
CTACTGTTCTCTCTACTGGTGTCCCCCAGGGCTCAGTACTAGGTCCTCTACTGTTCTCTCTACTGGTGTCCCCCAGGGATCAGTACTAGGTCCTCTACTGTTCTCTCTACTGGTGTCCCCCAGGGCTCAGTACTAGGTCCTCTACTGTTCTCTCTACTGGTGTCCCCCAGGGCTCAGTACTAGGTCCTCTACTGTTCTCTCTACTGGTGTCCCCCAGGGCTCGGTACTAGGTTGGTACTCTCTGTACACCAAGGCACTTGGTTCTGTCATTGTTATACTGAAACAGTAGTGAATATTTACCATGGCAAGTCCTGGTCTTCTTATCAGCATAGAAACCGTGTCCACAGTCCGGAGTGCAGTATCCGTCTCTTAGGTAGGTGTTCTGTCTACAGATGGTGCAACGACCCATCCCCTCACACTCCACACAATCAGCAGAGCATGCTGGGAAACAGAGGAGGGGGGGGGGGGGAGATAACACAATGATTCAGTGGATTAATACTGTAAGATCAACGATGATGAACATATATGTCAATAAAGGACTTGAGAATACAAACAGCACTATGTTGTCATTTGATGTAGATTAACTCTTTGATTTAAAAAATAAGATATTTTGGATATTGATTTCACATGTTTCTACTCAGTAGGGTTGGGCAGTATCCAGATTTTCATATCATCATACCGTCCTTCTCTCATCCCGGGATTTATCGCAGTACCAGCGTAGTACACAAGAGGGTTCTAAAAATGCAAAAAATAAATAATAACATTGGGTGTCTATTACCAGAATGCTAACAAAATTAGCACAAGTACTAGAGAATTTCAATAGAGGTTGCTAGCTAAACATGCTAACGCGCACAAATGAAAATAAACGAATTGCAAAGACAGGCAATCAAGCTCTTAAAGTTATACATACAGTGCATTCGGAAAGTATTCAGACCCCTTGAGTTTTTCCACATTTTGTTACGTTAAAGCCTTATTCTGAAATGGATTACATTGAAACATTTCCCCTTCAATCTACACACAATACCCCATAATGACAAAGTGAAAACAGGTTTCTTTGTAAATGTATAAAAAATACAAAACAGAAATACCTTCTTTACATAAGTATTCAGACCCTTTGCTATGAGACTTGAAATTGAGCTCAGGTGCATCCTGTTTCCATTGATCATCCTTGAGATGTTTCTACAACTTGGAGTCCACCTGTGGTAAATTCAAATGATTGGACATGATTTGGAAAGGCACACACCTGTCTATATAAGGTTCCACAGTTGACAGGGCATGTCAGAGCAAAAACCAAGCCATAAGGTCGAAGGAATTGTCCGCAGAGCTCTGAGACAGGATTGTGTCGAGTCACAGATCTGGGGAAGGGGTACCACAAAAATTTCTGCAGCTGCCTCCATCATTCTTAAATGGAAGAAGTTTGGAACCACCAAGACTCTTCCTAGAGCTGGCCGCCCGGCCAAACTGAGCAATCAATCAATCTGACAGAGCTCCAGATTTCCTCTGTGAAGACGTTCCAGACGGAAGCCACTCCTCAGTAAAAGGCACATGACAGCCCACTTGGAGCCAAAAGGCACCTAAAGCATATCAACCCATGAGAAACAAGATTCTCTGGACTGATGAAACCCAGATTTAACTTTTTGGCCTGAATGCCAAGCGTCACCTGGCACCATCCCTAAGGTGAAGCATGGTGGTGGCAGCATCATGCTGTGGGGATGTTTTTCAGCGGCAGGGACTGGGAGACTAGTCAGGATCGAGGGAAAGATGAACCTGCTCCAGGGCACTCAGGACCTCAGACTGGGGCGAAGGTTCACCTTGTAGTGTCATACCCAAGAAGACATGAGGCTGTAATTGCTGCCAAAGGTGCTTCAACAAAGTACTGAGGAAAGGGTCTGAATACTTATGGAAATGTTATATTTCAGTTGTTTTATTTTAATAATTGTGCAAAAATGTCTAAAAACCTGTTTTTGCATTGCATTATGGGGTATTGTGTGTAGATTGATGAAAAAATAAATTAAACAATTATCATTTTTAGAATAAGGCTGTAACGTAACAAAATGTGGAAAAAGTCAAGGGGTCTGAATACTTTCCGAATGAGGTAGTAGCAACCAAATGTCATTTTTTGTATTTTTCTATTATTAATTCAGCCACTTACTTGGATAACTAGCATGTTAAACCATATACACAGCTGGACTCACCAGCTCCCTCTTTCTCCTGTTCTGCTATTTACAAACAAACACGTGACTGGCTCAACTGTTCTGGGGAACTACGGTAAGCTTCATCATGTAAAATAAAGTGACAGGTGAAATGAAGAACGCGATCTGCTTTATCTCCTAATTTATTGCACAAGTTGACTGCAGGTACTAACTTAAAAAGTAGCTACAAATATTCAGATGTATTGAAAAACTTAACATAAATAGTTTTGACGGTATTTCAAAACCATTCCGTGGCTATTTCCAAATACCCAGGTATACGGTATATATGGTATACTGCCCAAGCCTACTACTCAAACAAACTGGACAAATCTATTCATTTTTCTTACATGTACAGAGCTGACCAGAGTGAATGAAGATACTTACATGTACAGAGCTGACCAGAGTGAATCAAATCAAATGTTTAAATTGTCACATACACATATTGAAGAATCTTACATGTACAAATCTGTAGAGAGGAGTCCAGAAAGTAGTTCCTTCCACACTCCAACACACAGTGGCCCTGCAGGTTGGCATAGGGAGGCTGGCATCGCCCACACTGACCTGGACCCTGGCATCCCTCACAGTGCTCATCACAACCTGGCACAGAGAGATAGAGAGACAAAGAGAGAGAGAGAGAGACGAGAGAGAGAGAGAGAGAGAGAGAGAGAGAGAGAGAGAGAGAGAGAGAGAGAGAGAGAGAGAGAGAGAGAGAGAGAGAGAGAGAGAGAGAGAGACAGAGAGAGAGAGAGAGAGAGAGAGAGAGAGAGAGAGAGAGAGAGAGAGAGAGACGAGAAACAAGAGAGAGACCGAGAGAGTGACAGAGAAAGACAATATAAGTTAGAAGGTATAACCAGCTTAGAACAGAAAACGACAAAGATTTAATAAATTATATTCAGGCACGTACTGAGGCATCTCTCTCCATCCTGGTAGGACCCTGGGGAGCAGCCCTGGACACAGAGTCCGTCCTGCAGAACATGTCCCTCCATACACTGTAGACAGTCAGTATGCAGAGGACCCTTACACGTATTACAGCTCCAATCACACTCTGGAGGAGAGCGAAGGGTGAGAGGGCTGGGTTAGGTATGATAAGAGAGAGAGAGAGAGAGAGAGAGAGAGAGAGAGAGAGAGAGAGAGAGAGAGAGAGACGGGCAGACAGAATGAGAGAGGAGACAGTGATGTAGAGTCTGAGATGGGCAGAGTGAATCACAGGAAGTGTGTCTCTCCTTCACTGTCATCCTGACTCCTGAGAAACTTTATTAATGAACTCTGAATTACTAAGTTTTGAGAGCACAGCAACAAAGCCTTATTAGTCAGTCGGGTCACCACATCTCACAACCCATAGTATTAATCATAACACCATCAATCAGATGAAGGGGAGGAGACAGGTTAAAGAAGGATTTTTAAGCCTTGAGACAATTGAGACATGGATTATGTATGTGTGCCGTTCAGAGGGTGAAGCATGGTGGTGGCAGCATCATGCTGTGGGGATGTTTTTCAGCAGCAGGGACTGGGAGACCAGTCAGGATCGAGAGAAAGATGAACGGAGCAAAGTACAGAGAGATCCTTGATGAAAACCTGCTCCAGAGCGCTCAGGACCTCAGACTGGGGCGAAGGTTCACCTGCCAACAGGACAACGACCCTAAGCACACAGCCAAGACAACGCAGGAGTGCCTTCGGGACAAGTCTCTGAATGTCCTTGAGTGGCCCAGCCAGAGCCCAGACTTGAACCCGATCAAACATCTCTGGAGAGACCTGAAAATAGCTGTGCAGCGACGCTCCCCATCCAATCTGACAGAGCTTGAGAGGATCTGCAGAGAAGAATGGGAGAAACTCCCCAAATACAGGTGTGCCATGCTTGTAGTGTCATACTCAAGAAGACTCGAGGCTGTAATCGCTGCCAAAGGTGCTTCAACAAAGTACTGAGTAAAGGGTCTGAATACTTATTTAAATGTTATATTTCAGTTTGTTTTTATTTGTAATATATGTGCAAAAATGTCTAAAAACCTGTTTTTGCTTTGTCATTATGGGGTATTGTGTGTAGAATAAGGTTGTACCGTAACAAAATGTGGAAAAAGTCAAGGGGTCTGAGTACTTTCCGAATGCACTGTATAACACCATTAGATATAACACCATCACCTATAACACCATTATATATAACACCGTCACCTATAACACCATTAGATATAACACCATTATATATAACACCATCACCTATAACACCATTAGATTTAACACCATTATATATAACACCGTCACCTATAACACCATTAGATATAACACCATTAGATATAACACCATTATATATAACACCATCACCTATAACACCATTAGATTTAACACCATTAGATATAACACCGCCACCTGTAACACCATCACCTATAACACCATTAGATTTAACACCATTAGATATAACACCATCACCTATAACACCATTAGATTTAACACCATTAGATATAACACCATCACCTATAACACCATTAGATATAACACCATCACCTATAACACCATCACCTATAAAACCATCACCTGTAACACCATTATATATAACACCATTAGATATAACACCATCACCTATAACACCATTAGATTTTACACCATTAGATATAACACCTTTATATATAACACCATCACCTATAACACCATCACCTATAACACATCTGTCACCATGAAATGCTTTGAAAGGCTGGTCATGGCTCACATCAACACCATTATCCCAGACACCCTGGACCCACTTCAATTCGCATACCGCCCCAACAGATCCACAGATGACACCATAGTGCCCTCCAAGCTCATCACTAAGCTCAGGACCCTGGGACTGAACACCTCCTTCTGCAACTGGATCCTGGACTTCCTGACAGACTGCTGCTGCTACTGTTTATTATCTATCCTGTTGCCTAGTCACTTCACCCCTACCTATATGTACATACAGTTGAAGTCGGAAGTTTACATACACCTTAGCCAAATACATTTAAACTCTGTTTTTCACAATTCCTGACATTTAATCCTAGTAAAAATTCCCTGTCTTAGGTCAGTTAGGATCACCACTTTATTTTAAGAATGTGAAATGTCAGAATATTTCAGCTTTTATTTCTTTCATCACATTCCCAGTGGGTCAGAAGTTTACATACACTCAATTAGTATTTGGTAGCATTGCCTTTAAATTGTTTAACTTGGGTCAAACGTTTCGGGTAGCCTTCCATAAGCTTCCCACACTAAGTTGGGTGAATTCTGGCCCATTCCTCCTGGCAGAGCTGGTGTAACTGAGTCAGGTTTGTAGGCCTCCTTGCTCGCACACGCTTTTTCAGTTCTGCCCACAAATCTTCTATTGGATTGTGGTCAGGGCTTTGTGATGGCCACTCCAATACCTTGACTTTGTTGTCCTTAAGCCATTTTGCCACAACATTAGAAGTATGCTTGGGGTCATTGTTCATTTGGAAGACCCATTTGCGACCAAGCTTTAACTTCCTGACTGATGTCTTGAGATGTTGCATCAATATATCCACATAATTTTCCTTCCTCATGATGCCATCTATTTTGTGAAGTGCACCAGTCCCTCCTGCAGCAAAGCACCCCCACAGCATGATGCTGCCACCCCCGTGCTTCACGGTTGGGATGGTGTTCTTCGGCTTGCAAGCATCCACCTTTTTCCTCCAAACATAACGATGGTCATTATGGCCAAACAGTTCTATTTTTGTTTCATCAGACCAGAGGACATTTCTCCAAAAAGTATGATCTTTGTCCCCATGTGCAGTTGCAAACTGTAGTCTGGCTTTTTTATGGCGGTTTTGGAGCAGTGGCTTCTTCCTTGCTGAGCGGCCTTTCAGGTTATGTCGATATAGGACTCGTTTTACTGTGGATATAGATACTTTTGTACCTGTTTCCTCCAGCATCTTCACAAGATACTTTGCTGTTGTTCTGGGATTGATTTGCACTTTCGCACCAAAGTACGTTCATCTCTAGGAGACAGAATGTGTCTCGTTCCTGAGCGGTATGACGGCTGTGTGGTCCCATGGTGTTTATACTTGTATACTATTGTCTGTACAGATGAACATGGTACCTTCAGGCGTTTGGAAATTGCTCCCAAGGATGAACCAGACTTGTGGAGGTCTACCATTTTTTTTGCTGATTTCTTTTGATTTTCCCATGATGTCAGGCAAAGAGGCACTGAGTTTGAAGGTAGGCCTTGAAATACATCCACAGGTACACCTCCAATTGACTCAAATTATGTCAATTACCCTATCAGAAGCTTCTAAAGCCATGACATCATTATCTGGAATTTTCCAAGCTATTTAAAGGCACAGTCAACTTAGTGTATGTAAACTTCTGACTCACTGGAATTGTGATACAGTGAATTATAAGTGAAATAATCTGTCTGTAAACAATTGTTGGAAAAATTACTTGCGTCATGCACAAAGTAGATGTCCTAACCGACTTGCCAAAACTATAGTTTGTTAACAAGAAATTTGTGGAGTGGTTGAAAAATTAGTTTTAATGACTCCAACCTAAGTGTACGTAAACTTCAACTGTATTTACCTCAATTACCTCGTACCCCTGCACATCGACTCGGTACTGGTACCCTGTGTATATAGCCATGTTATTACCTGGTACCCCTGCACATCAACTCGGTACTAGTACCCCGTGTATATAGCCATGTTATCTTTACTCATTGTGTATTTATTCCTTGTGTTATTATTTGTTATGTTGTATCTTCATGGTGTTGTGGGAACATGGACATTTAATAGATATGTAATTCTTGGTGCCACAGAGTCTGGATTCCAGTATGTCAGGGAAGCTTACTGGTGTTTATCTTAGAATGATTGATAGATGGGATATACTGACTTGGGGTAAAAGGTAATACCATCAAAGAAGGGAGTGCCCACTGATGGTTACCAGATGTTGTGGAAGCAATATGTAACAGGGACTATAAGAAGAGAGATATTTTCTTTGTCTAGTAGTTCAAATGGCAAGAGGCGAAGCACGCGCCTTTTGTTAGACGAACCCGGTACCGAATCTATTAAATATTTGTATGAACTCTCCATCTAAGTGTTAAACATCTTCTTGCATCACGAACTACTTGATACCCGAGAAACTCATCATAACAGATTGCCGTCTCAACGAACAGGATGCAGTTTACAGCCGAAATAACAGGTAAGCAGACTTTCATATATTTTTTTATTATGTCAAATTCTGCTTATCTGTGGTAAAGCTGAGCTGTAAAGAATGTTTAAAATTCAATATTTTTAAAGGGGGACGATGAGTGGTGTTGAGTTGTATAGAAGGGATGTAAGGAGAATGATCAGATTACACAATAACATGGTGCTATGATTCTAAGAAGGGTTTGTTCAGAGTAATGACTAAAAAAAACTACAGAGGAGAAGGAGAATGGGTTTAACAAGATTGGGCGTAGGGTCTTTTAATGTAGACAATATTATAAAGATAGAGGTTTGAGGCCTTTAATGTGAAAAATCATTATAAAGTTGTTGAGGTTCAAGTCCTTAACGAGACAAGATTATAAAGATAGATGTTGTGAGGTTTGTGTCCTGGGATGTGTTGTATCATCATTTGAATAGGAGAGAATACTTTTTTTTTTTTTTTTGGTGAAAGACTCACATACAATTGAGCATGTTGAATCATGGCACCAATGACAAAATAGGCAAACGAAATTTTAATAAAGATCAAGGTGGGAATTTCATTCAAGTATTTGATTACTAATATTGCATGAACTAATAGCAGTAATGAATGGCCAGCTTAGTAGACCGGTATCTGGAAAAACAGTCACCATTAAGAGTAAATCAGAGCTTCATTTACCTCAAAGAGAGAGACAGGAAATGACGAAATTATTAAAGACAAATCCGCAATTAGAACAAGTCTCTTGTAAAGTAATGTAAATCAGACAATGTGCAAATGGATGTTAAGTAAATTAGGATTTTTCTATGTGGAACCATATTTTAGTGACTTATCAGCTTGGACAGTTTAAAATAATATGAATGTGTATGATAGGTTGATATAAGTTTGGATAATAAGCTTTGACATAACATTATATTGTGGTTCCGTACATCAATGCCTATCATATAATATCAAAGAGGGGTTTAGAGAGCGTGAGGTTATTTTAGAGTGTAATGGAAAAGTATATGTTTTAAGGAGAGGCTTGACTTTGACGGAGTTTCCTGAAGGTTAGAGAACATGTGAAATAAATTCATTAAAAATCCTACAATGTGATTTTCTTGATTTTATTTTCTCATTTTGTCTGTCATAGTTGACGTGTACCTATGATGAAAATTACAGGCCTCTCTCATCTTTTTAAGTGGGAGAACTTGCACAATTGGTGGCTGACTAAATACTTTTTTTTCCCCACTGTATGTATGTATTAACTTGCTCACCCAAACATAAACGTATGTCATGGGTGGGAAATAATGAATATGGGTTTTCTAAGTTTGTACTGTTGATAGATCCTTTGACAGAGATAAGGTTTAAAAAATTACCTTCCCATAAGGAGTGGAATTTATAGATGTAACTTATAACATAGTGCAAAGCCCATTCAGGGTTTCCATTAAACTATTTATCATTGCAGAGCTAAGGTGGTGAAGTGAAGGAACTTCATTTTGTATCAGATGATAAACCAGTGTAATGTAGATGTGTAATGTAGATGATAAACCAGTGTAATGTAGATGATAAACCAGTGTAATGTAGATGATAAACCAGTGTAATGTAGATGATAAACCAGTGTAATGTAGATGATAAACCAGTGTAATGTAGATGATAAACCAGTGTAATGTAGATGATAAACCAGTGTAATGTAGATGATAAACCAGTGTAATGTAGATGATAAACCTGTAATTGGGCTATTTATGGGATTTATTTGTCATTTCAATGGAGTAAAATCATAGAGTAAAATCTGGGTTTCTGAGTGTAATTCAACTGTTATAGACAGATACTACATTTTACATATTTAGCAGACGCTCTTATCCAGAGTGACTTACAGGAGCAATTAGGGTTAAGTGCCTTGCTTAAGGGCACATCGACAGATTTTTCACCTAGTCGGCTCGGGGATTAGAACCAGCGACCTTTCGGTTACTGGCACAACACTCGTACCCACTAAGCTACCTGCCGCCCAAAAAACTAATTACATTTACATTTTAGTCATTTAGCAGACGCTCTTATCCAGAGCGACTTACAGTATGCTCATACTGGCCCCCTGTGGGAAATGAACCCACAACCCTGGCGTTGCAGCGAGACGATTTCGTGGTAGTTTTTTTGTGTTGCCTAATGGTTTGCTAGCTTAAACGATTGAGAATGGTGGCGTAATGTAAATCCATAAATGTGATATTGATACTATGGATATAAATTCAATATATGCTTCTCAACTACAGCAAGTGTTTGGTTTGTTACCTGTAGAAAGGACAGTTACCTAGATCTGCTGAATTCTAATAATGGCGGATTGGTGGTTTCATAAGAGCTGTGGCTATGATCTTAGTTGATAACAAGGGAAAATAAGGGTGTAGTGACGACGCACAGGGAAAGCGAGTGTGTTATCTTAATGGGAAGTGAAGCAAGGGGACAAAGAGAATAAAAAGAGTATTAAAAATACAACAGGGATTATGAAGCAGTGTCAGAAGGGAGCTGAGTATGAAAGATAACATGAACTGAGGAATATAGGAACATGTAGCTGAGGTCACTACAGAGATATTACTGACACAATATCGTAACAGATAAACTGAACCAATCATGAAGCTACTACAGCAATCGATTGTTAAAGTTGTCAAGTCAGTTTTTAAACCCTACGATAGAGGTAAATGCAGAACGCTGTTTGAGAATGGTTTTTATTTGTTGTCAGAGAGAATTTCTAGGTCTTGATCTGCGGGTGTTAGTGACTGGGGCTCGCTGAACTACAGAGGGCTGTAAGGGACATAATGGGTTAAGTTTCACCCGGATCACTGGTTGCTGAGGAAGTCAAAGGGGGGTGAATGTTACCGGTGTGGAAGGGGCTAGCTAGTTAGTGGTGCGAACTAGTAGCGTTTAGAGTGGTGACGTAACTTGCTCTGCGACCTGGAAGTGGTTGTTTGCCTTGCTTTGCAAGGGTCACGGCTTTTGTGGAGCGACGGGCAACGGTGCTTCGAAGGTGACCGTTGTCGGTGTGTGCAGAGGGTCCCTGGTTAGAGCCCATGTAGGGACGGAAGCAAAACCGTTACATTGATGCTATTGATCTAGATCACTGTGTGAATTGATAAGAGTATAGAAGAGGGATTGTCTTACCAACACATGGCGGCATAGGATAACATAGTCATTAAAGTTGCATCACTGTGAATAGATGTTTTGTTTGTTTTGACTATAACTTAAAAATAATTTGTCATATGCTAAAGTACCGTTAGATGGAAAGTCAGCGATAGAGAATAATAGATATTGTAGAGGATTTTCTGTGTTAAAAGGATAAGTAGGTTAATTGGGAGATGAGAATTGTTGAATTGGATTGTTTGAGTAGACTGTTATTAAAATAATGCTTTCTAGTTAGGTGAATGAAAATATGTTATTAAGTAGTAGTGGTTTGTGGATAGTATTTACTAATGCCATGATTTAGTAAGAGGGTGAAAGAGAGTAGTGCTAGTTGTGGAGCATATGTGGAGCATATGTCTGGATAGTTGAATATAGAACGTTCGTTGACAATTTGTAATTATAATTATTAAATTATATAGTTTGTTTAAACAACAGTGAGTTATTCTAAAAACGATAATCTGTTTCTGGTACGTTGAACAATGGGAGGTAGTTTTTACTACTAGGTTGATGGAGTAGTAAATGTTTTTTGTAAGTGATGAAGTTATTAAACAACAGGTTGTTATTTTAAAACATAAATGCAACAAGTGGAGATGATGACATTACCAAACAGGGGTTATAGGTTTATATTAGAAGGTGTAGTGAACTTAATGAAACGTGGTATTATCTGATGTGTTTTGAGTGGGATTGATGGAAGTCCCCTACAGTATATGTTAAAGGAAAGTAGGAGACAACATCTCAAACCATTTTTTAAATAGATGCCTCCCGAGTGGCGCAGTGGTCTAAGGCACTGCATCGCAGTGCTAGCTGTGCCACTAGAGATCCTGGTTCGAATCCAGGCTCTGTGGTAGCCGGCCGCGACCGGGAGACCCATGGGGCGGCGCACAATTCGTCCAGGGTAGGGGAGGGAATGGCCGGCAGAGCATGGCGTTTGCAACACCAGGGTTGTGGGTTCGATTCCCACGGGGGGAAATAAAAAAAATAATGTATGCACTCACTAACTGTAAGTCGCTCTGGATAAGAGCGTCTGCTAAATAATGTAAATGGATAAAATATCACGGCTTCCTTACGCGGAGTAATTGATTATATTGGCGAATTAATAAAATATGACATTTAGAGGGGTGACAGGAGCATTGTTTTCTTTTGTGTCTTTTGTTTTCTTTCTTTGTCTAGTAGTTTGAATGGCAAGAGGCGAAGCACGCGCCTTTTGTTAGACGAACCCGGTACCGAATCTATTAAATATTTGTATGAACTCTCCATCTAAGTGTTAAACATCTTCTTGCATCATGAACTACTTGATACCCGATAAACTCATCCATAACATTATTTTTCTCAAAACAAATGTTTTTCGCTGCATTGTTTGGAAGGGCCCGCAAGTAAGCATTTCACTATTAGTTTGGCGGCTGGTAGCTTAGTGGTTAAGAGTGTTGTGCCAGTAACCGAAAGATCGCTGGTTCTAATCCCCGAGCCGACTAGGTGAAAAATCTGTCGATGCTAGGCACTTAACCCTAATTGCTCCTATAAGTCGCTCTGGATAAGAGCGTCTGCTAAATGACGTAAATGTAGTCTACACCTTTGTTTACGAAGCATGTGACAAATACAATTTGATTTGATTTAATCATCACATTACCTGCTCAGGCAGACTGGCAGAGCAGCAACATCAACAGCTATAACAACAACTGGGATATCTAATGCAACGTTGCACAGTCTCACTACCTCGCCTCCATTTACATTTTAGTCATTTAGCAGACAGTCTTATCCAGAGCGACTTACAGGAGCAATTAGGGTTAAGTGCCTAGCATCGACAGACATACATTTTGTTAAAAAAAAGCAATTCATACTGGAATCGAACCCACAACCCTGGCGTTGCAAATGCCATGCTCTTCCAACTGAGCTACATCCCTCACTGGGTTCACCCAGGGGTCAGGGGATTTCCCATGTAGCAATGCGGCGCGGTGCGGAATAGAGTAGCTGGGGTGATAAACAGGGTTAGTTCTATTGACTGACTGGCTGTTGTATTGGCACACACACAGACACACAAACACACACTCATCTCTCTCCACGGTTCTCTGTATCGTAGGTTTGTGTGTGTGTGTGAGTGTGTGTTTGTGCGTCTGTGTGTGTGTGTGTGTGTGTGTGTGTGTGTGTGTGTGTGTGGAGCAGGCCTTTGCCGAGACGCTGCTTAAATACCAGCCCCTCGTGGCACGCTTGGACAGCCTTGGGTGGAGGTGCAAGCTGGTGGCGCTGATATTTGGCAGTCTCGGCCTCGTACACAGGCCTCCAGATTGCGGGCCTGACGAAAATTAGGGCAAAGCAGTTGGCTAGGTACTGCTCTGTTTCAGCTGTCGTGGGCAGCCTAGCTGTTTGGAGAAGGATTGTGTGCGTGTGTGCGTGTGTGTGTGTGCGTGTGTACCTCTGCAGGTGTGTGTGCGTGTGTGTGTGTACCTCTGCATGTGTGTGTACCTCTGCATGTGTGTGTGTGTATGTGTGTGTGTGTGTACCTCTGCAGGTGTGTGTGTGTGTGTGTGTGTGTGTGTGTGTGCGTGCGTGTACGTGTGTGTGTGTGTACCTCTGCATGGGTGTGTGCGTGTGTATGTGTGTGTGTGTGTGTGTGTACCTCTGCAGGTGTGTGTGAGTGTGTGTGTGTACCTCTGCATGTGTGTGTACCTCTGCATGTGTGTGTGTGTATGTGTGTGTGTGTGTGTACCTCTGCAGGTGTGTGTACGTGTGTATGTGTGTGCCTGTCTGTGTCTGTGTGTGTGTGTGTGTGTGTGTGTGTGTGTGTGTGTGTGTGTGTGTGTGTGTGTGTACCTCTGCAGGTGTGTATGTGTGTGTGTGCGTGTGCGTGTGTGCATGTGTGTGTGTTTGTACCTCTGCAGGTGTGTGTGCGTGTGTGCGTGTGTGCGTGTGTGTGTGTGTGTGTGTGTGTGTGTGTGTGTGTGTACCTCTGCCTGTGTGTGTGTGTGTGTGTGTGTGTGTGTGCGTGTGTGTGTGTACCTCTGCAGGTGTGTGTGTGTGTACCTCTGCATGTGTGTGTGTGTGTACCTCTGCATGTGTGTGTGTGTGTGCGTGTGTGCGTGTGTGTGTGTGTGTGTGTACCTCTTCCTGTGTGTGTGCGTGTGTGTGTGTGTGTGTACCTCTGCAGGTGTATGTGTGTGTGTGTGTGTGTGTACCTCTGCATGTGTGTGTGTGTGTGTGTGTGTGTGTGTGTGTGTGTGTGTGTGTGTGTGTGTGTGTGTGTGTACCTCTGCAGGTATGTGTGCGTGTGTGTGTGTGTGTGTGTGTGCGTGTACCTCTGCATGTGTGTGTGTGTGTGTGTATCTCTGCATGTGTGTGTGTGTGTGTGTACCTCTGCAGGTGTGTGTGTGTGTGTATGTGTGTATACCTCTGCAGGTGCGCGTGGTGGTGTTGAGGTAGTATTGGTGGGCACAGCTGTCGTACTGACACTCTCCAAACAGCAGAACCTTGACCGGGTCACGGCACGACGTACACACTCCACCCATCTCACAGGACCGGCACCGGCTGTCACAGGCTGTATAACGAGATAAAGAGAGGGTCCATATTCAAAAATCCCAGCAGACATTGTGGCAATAAAAAACGATAGCCTGTTAAATGTAGTCTACAGTTCTGTAACACTGGGTGGAGTCAGATGCACTACTTACCTCTGCAGCGTCTGTCTCTATCGGCATAGTAACCCAAGGGGCAGGCGGGGCCACAGAGACCTGAGGTCAGTAGAACGCTGGGGGTGGGACAGGAAGTACAGGACAGAGGCCACTCCCCACTGCAACCCTCACAGGAAGTATGGCATCCTGTGAGATAAAACAGGAATGTAGCTGTATTAACAATATCAACAACAAAACAGTTTATGCATGACATGATTTCACTTATATAATTTATATAATTAACCATGTAGAGTTTTGAGAGTTTTAAAGCACAATTAAATGCATATAAAATCAAATCCTTTCTTAAAGTAAAGTGAAAATCTAGAAGACCACGCTTCCGCAAGCACCAATATCATCCATTAAGTATTGAGCCAAGTCGATGAATAACGCGACAGTTGAATCACAATCGACATGAAGAAAAATAATTTCACTTGAATCAATACAGGGAGGAAGGAAGACATGATCAAAACGCTTCAAACTGTTTCCCTCCACCTCCACTATCGTTATAACTCTGTGTCCGCCCTGACTCTGGGGACTCTTATTTGTTGAGTCAGGGTGTGATTTTCTATGTTGTATTTTCTATGTTTGGATCTAGTATGTCTAGATTTATGTTGGCTGGTGTGGTTCCCAATCAGAGGCAGCTGTCGCTCGTTGTCTCTGATTGGGTACCATACTTAGGCAGCCTATTGGCACTAGTGGGTTGTCGGATCTTGTTCCGTTTGAGGTTTGTTGTGTGTACCTTAGGACTTCACGTATCGTTGGTTTATGGTTTCGTCGTTGTGTTTATTTCGTTTAATAAACATGTGTGCATATCACGCTGCGCCTTGGTCTGACCCGTCTATGAACGAACGTGACAGAAGATCCCACCAAACGAGGACCAAGCAGCATGCCCAGGCGGAGAGAGTAGCCATATCACAGGTGGGCAATTGGTGGTCATGGGAGGAGATATTTGCGGGGAAAGGGCCATGGGCGAAGGTAGATGCCCAGGCAGGAGAGGAGCAACGGCAACACAGAGGATGCCGGTTGAGGAAGAAGCCCGAGAGACAGCCCCAATAAAAAAAATGTTGGGGGGCTAAAAGGGTGGTTGGCGGAGCCTAGTGTTAGAGCAGAGCCAACTCCCCGTACTCACGCGAGGAAGCGTGTGACTGGGCAGGCTCCGTGTTATGCGGAGCTACGTACTGTGTCACCAGTGTGCCGGCACAGTCCTGTACGTCCTGTGCTAGCACCACGCACGTGCCGTGCGAAGATGGGCATCCAGCCAGGACGGGGTGTGCCGGCTCAACGCTCCTGGTCTCCAGTACCCCTCCTCGGTCCCGCATATCCTGCGCTGGTTCTATGTACTGTATCGCCAGTGCGCGTGCACAGCCCTGTGCGTCCTGTGCTAATGCCTCACACATACTGTGCGGAAGTAGGCATCCAGCCAGGACGGGTTGTGCCAGCTCTCCGCTTCAGACCTCCAGTCCGCCAACCCGGTCCGGCCTGTTCCTGCTCCTCGCACCAAGCCAGTGGTGCGCGTCGCCAGCCCGGCCCGGCCTGTTCCTGCTCCTCGCACCAAGCCAGTGGTGCGCGTCGCCAGCCCGGCCCGGCCTGTTCCTGCTCCTCGCACCAAACCAGTGGTGCGTGTTCCCAGCCCGGCCCGGCCTGTTCCTGCTCCTCGCACCAACCCAGTGGTGCGCGTCACCAGCCCGGCCCGGCCTGTTCCTGCTCCTCGAACCAAGCTAGTGGTGCGCGTCGCCAGTCCGGCCCGGCCTGTTCCCGCTCCTCGCACCAAGCCAGTGGTGCGTGTCGCCAGCCCGGCCCGGCCTGTTCCTGCTCCTCGCACCAAACCAGTGGTGCGCGTCACCAGCCCGGCCCGGCCTGTTCCTGCTCCTCGAACCAAGCTAGTGGTGCGCGTCGCCAGTCCGGCCCGGCCTGTTCCCGCTCCTCGCACCAAGCCAGTGGTGCGTGTCGCCAGCCCGGCCCGGCCTGTTCCTGCTCCTCGCACCAAACCAGTGGTGCGTTTTCCCAGCCCGGCCCGGCCTGTTCCTGCTCCTCGCACCAACCCAGTGGTGCGCGTCGCCAGCCCGGCCCGGCCTGTTCCTGCTCCTCGAACCAAGCTAGTGGTGCGCGTCGCCAGTCCGGCCCGGCCTGTTCCCGCTCCTCGCACCAAGCCAGTGGTGCGTGTCGCCAGTCCGGCCCGGCCTGTTCCTGCTCCTCGCACCAAGCCAGTGGTGCATGTTCCTAGTCTGGTTCGGCCCGTGCCTGCTCCTCGCACCAGACCAGTGGTGAGTGTGTCCAGTCCGGCACGGCCCGTGCCCGTTCCACCGGTGCCTGGTCCGGCACCAGTCAGCAGCTCCACTCCGGAGCCAGAGCAGTCCACTCCACCGGGGTCCAGTCCAGCTCCGGTCAGCGGCTCCACTCCGGAGCCAGAGCAGTCCGCTCCACCGGGGTCCAGTCCAGATCCGGTCAGCGGCTCCACTCCGGAGCTAGAGCATTCCGCTCCACCGGTGCCGAATCCAGCTCTGGTCAGCGGCTCCAGTCCGGAGCCTGAGCAGTCCGCTCCACCGGTGCCTGGTCCAGCTCCGGTCAGCGGCTCCAGTCCAGACCCAGACGTCAGCCCCTCTCCAGGTTCGGGGTCTCCCACTCCAGGGTGCAGACAGGGCTTGGAGTATAGTGGGAGGAAGGAGAGGGGAAGCAGCGCGCCGAAGTCCAGACCAGACCAGGGGCGCAACAGGGAGGCGGAGAATAGGTGGTTGTCACGCCCGGAGCCGGATCCGCCTCCGAGGTGGAATGCCCACCCGGCCCCTACCCTGTTAAGTAAAGGTTGTGCGGTCGGAGTCCGCACCTTTGGGGGGGGGGGGGGTACTGTCACGCCCTGACTCTGGGGACTCTTATTTGTTGAGTCAGGGTGTGATTTTTTATGTTGTATTTTCTATGTTTGGATCTAGTATGTCTAGATCTATGTTGGCCGGTGTGGTTCCCAATCAGAGGCAGCTGTCGCTCGTTGTCTCTGATTGGAAACCATACTTAGGCAGCCTATTGGCACTAGTGGGTTGTGGGATCTTGTTCCGTTTGAGGTTTGTTGTGTGTACCTTTGGACTTCACGTGTCGTTGAGTTTATTTAGTTTAATAAACATGTGTGCATATCAAGCTGCGCCTTGGTCTGACCCATCTATGAACGAACGTGACACTCTGTCACTAAACAATCTGTCATCTCTTCTGACAAGTCCTTCCCTTGTTAACAGATGTTCTCACATGACAGTGGTGTTTGTTCTACGGTAAATAAAACCTTGTGTTTTAGCAATTGCTATCACCCTGAGACGAATCACCTACTGACAGAATACTACATCATAAAAACAGATTTAAAATAAAATATCCATCTCATCCCATCCCTCTCCCTCCCTCTCTCTCCCTCTCCCTCTCCCTCATTCCCTCTCTCCCTCTCCCTCATTCGCTCTCCTCCATCCCTCTCTCTCTCTTCCTCCCTCTCTCTCTCCCTCCCTCTCTCTCCCTCTCTCTCATCCCTCTCTCTCTCGCTCTCTCTCCATCCCTCCCTCATTCCCTCTCTCCCTCTCCCTCCCTCTCCCTCATTCGCTCTCCCTCCATCCATAAATGTTTTGGTCCCCACTTGGATAGTCAAATCAACGTGTGTGTGTGTGTGTAACAGTACGTACTCTTGCAGGCTCCGTG
>NW_028162529.1:0-57384 GCF_964263955.1 Coregonus lavaretus
GCCCAGTATGGACTATCAATACAAGTGACCATTTAGAATGTGACCCAGTTCAATGGGTCTTAACAGAACTGGGGGATGTCAGCCATGAAGTTGTCTAAACACAACTGGAATATAATTTGTTTGTGATTCATTGTTAATGGATTTTCCATTAGGAACACAGGGGGAAAACCTAACACAACAACACACATAACACACAACCAATAAAAACAAAGGGGGAGGAAACCACTAAAGTCATTACCATATTGTCATTTTCTAACGACAGGGAGAAAACATGTAAAATCTAGAAGACTACTTTAGATCTGGTCAGAAGAAGCCTAGTGCACTACGCAGGGAACAGGGAGAGATTTGGGACAGAGACAGTAACTCCTGTATGGAAATCTTCATTCTAATGACAGTGAGCAAATCTCCACCCTATTCCCTATGTAGTGCACTACTTTAGATCTGATCAGAAGTAGCCTAGTGCACTACGTAGGGAACAGGGTGTCATTTGGGCCAGAGTCAGTAACTCCCCTGGGTATGAATTGTCTCTCTATCTTATCTGTCTATGCTTGGTTGACCTAGCAACTGGGTCTGTTTTAATGTCCAGACAGCATGTACCCAACAGTGAGGTCAGTGGGATTGGAGAGAGTCCCCTCTCCCTCTCTCTGTCTCCTCCCGAGTATCATTTCTTACTCGGCAGGATCCGTCCACGTTTTCGGAGGGCTCCTGGCAAGCGGGGAGTCGCCGACCCGCGTTCAATGTGCCGGTCCGCTTAGCGAGTGCGTCCCGCACGCCCCCATGTCTTCTTTTTTTTCATTTTCATATTTTTGAAAAAATAATTTTTCATATTTTTTTTCCTGCTTCAAAGTAGATTAAGTCAGCTTCTCCAACATTACGGTTTTTTCTCTGCTTCAAAGTAGATTAAGTGAAGCTTCACCTCCATTCAGGCAGTTATCACACCCCCCCACCCGGATTCGACCCCACTGGTCATTTAAAGACGTGTTTGGCTACGGGCACGTGGTAAGTTATGCGTTCACCTGGTAGTCGTCTTTTTTTCATTTTCATATTTATGAAAAAAAAATATATATTTTTTTTGGGTAGTCATTTAGCAGACACTCTTATCCAGAGCAACTTACAGTTAGTGATGCATATTTTCTTCATATTTTTTATTTTTTTTTACATATATTTTTTTCTAGCTTTATAAAAAAACAAACGGATAAAAACCTGGTTTTCCTATTTGAAAAAAGTTGAAAGGCAACGTGGATCTACTGTGGTGTAGTTCTTCCCAGCATTGCAACCAAATCAGATTTGTATTACATATTGCCTGGAGTGATTTAAAAAGGAAAGAAAGCTCAGTATAGAACACCATATAGAAGTCATAGACATATCATTACATACAGTATAGAACGCCATATAGAAGACATAGACATATCATTACCTACAGTATAGAACACCATATAGAAGACATAGACATATCATTACATAGAGTTTAGAACACCATATAGAAGACATAGACATATCATTACATACAGTATAGAACACCATCTAGAAGACATAGACATATCATTACATACAGTATAGAACACCATATAGAAGACATAGACATATCATTACATACAGTATAGAACACCATATAGAAGACATAGACATATCATTACATACAGTATAGAACACCATCTAGAAGACATAGACATATCATTACATACAGTATAGAACACCATATAGAAGACATAGACATATCATTACATACAGTATAGAACACCATCTAGAAGACATAGACATATCATTACATACAGTATAGAACACCATATAGAAGACATAGACATATCATTACATACAGTATAGAACACCATCTAGAAGACATAGACATATCATTACATACAGTATAGAACACCATATAGAAGACATAGACATATCATTACATACAGTATAGAACACCATATAGAAGACATAGACATATCATTACATACAGTATAGAACACCATCTAGAAGACATAGACATATCATTACATACAGTATAGAACACCATATAGAAGACATAGACATATCATTACATACAGTATAGAACACCATCTAGAAGACATAGACATATCATTACATACAGTATAGAACACCATATAGAAGACATAGACATATCATTACATACAGTATAGAACACCATCTAGAAGACATAGACATATCATTACATACAGTATAGAACACCATCAAGAAGACATAGACATATCATTACATACAGTATAGAACACCATCTAGAAGACATAGACATATCATTACATACAGTATAGAACACCATATAGAAGACATAGACATATCATTACATAGAGTATAGAACACCATATAGAAGACATAGACATATCATTGCATACAGTATAGAACACCATCTAGAAGACATTGACATATCATTACATACAGTATAGAACACCATCTAGAAGACATAGACATATCATTACATAGAGTATAGAACACCATCTAGAAGACATAGACATATCATTACATAGAGTATAGAACACCATATAGAAGACATAGACATATCATTACATACAGTATAGAACACCATCTAGAAGACATTGACATATCATTACATACAGTATAGAACACCATCTAGAAGACATAGACATATCATTACATTGAGTATAGAACACCATATAGAAGACATAGACATATCATTACATACAGTATAGAACACCATATAGAAGACATAGACATATCATTACATACAGTATAGAACACCATATAGAAGACATAGACATATCATTACATACAGTATAGAACACCATATAGAAGACATAGACATATCATTACATACAGTATAGAACACCATATAGAAGACATAGACATATCATTACATACAGTATAGAACACCATATAGAAGACATAGACATATCATTACATACAGTATAGAACACCATATAGAAGACATAGACATATCATTGCATACAGTATAGAACACCATCTAGAAGACATAGACATATCATTACATACAGTATAGAACACCATCTAGAAGACATAGACATATCATTACATACAGTATAGAACACCATATAGAAGACATAGACATATCATTACATACAGTATAGAACACCATCTAGAAGACATAGACATATCATTACATACAGTATAGAACACCATATAGAAGACATAGACATATCATTACATAGAGTATAGAACACCATCTAGAAGACATAGACATATCATTACATACAGTATAGAACACCATATAGAAGACATAGACATATCATTACATACAGTATAGAACACCATCTAGAAGACATAGACATATCAATACATACAGTATAGAACACCATCTAGAAGACATAGACATATCATTACATACAGTATAGAACACCATCTAGAAGACATAGACATATCATTACATACAGTATAGAACACCATCTAGAAGAAATAGACATATCATTAAATACAGTATAGAAAACCATATAGAAGACATAGTCATATCATTACATACAGTATAGAACACCATCTAGAAGACATAGACATATCATTACATACAGTATATAACACCATATAGAAGACATAGACATATCATTACATACAGTATAGAACACCATCTAGAAGACATAGACATATCATTACATACAGTATAGAACACCATCTAGAAGACATAGACATATCATTACATACAGTATAGAACACCATATAGAAGACATAGACATATCATTACATACAGTATAGAACACCATCTAGAAGACATAGACATATCATTACATACAGTATAGAACACCATATAGAAGACATAGACATATCATTACATACAGTATAGAACACCATCTAGAAGACATAGACATATCATTACATACAGTATAGAACACCATCAAGAAGACATAGACATATCATTACATACAGTATAGAACACCATCTAGAAGACATAGACATATCATTACATACAGTATAGAACACCGCCAAGAAGACATAGACATATCATTACATACAGTATAGAACACCATCTAGAAGACATAGACATATCATTACATACAGTATAGAACACCATATAGAAGACATAGACATATCATTACATAGAGTATAGAACACCATATAGAAGACATAGACATATCATTGCATACAGTATAGAACACCATCTAGAAGACATTGACATATCATTACATACAGTATAGAACACCATCTAGAAGACATAGACATATCATTACATAGAGTATAGAACACCATCTAGAAGACATAGACATATCATTACATAGAGTATAGAACACCATATAGAAGACATAGACATATCATTACATACAGTATAGAACACCATCTAGAAGACATTGACATATCATTACATACAGTATAGAACACCATCTAGAAGACATAGACATATCATTACATTGAGTATAGAACACCATATAGAAGACATAGACATATCATTACATACAGTATAGAACACCATATAGAAGACATAGACATATCATTACATACAGTATAGAACACCATATAGAAGACATAGACATATCATTACATACAGTATAGAACACCATATAGAAGACATAGACATATCATTACATACAGTATAGAACACCATATAGAAGACATAGACATATCATTACATACAGTATAGAACACCATATAGAAGACATAGACATATCATTACATACAGTATAGAACACCATATAGAAGACATAGACATATCATTGCATACAGTATAGAACACCATCTAGAAGACATAGACATATCATTACATACAGTATAGAACACCATCTAGAAGACATAGACATATCATTACATACAGTATAGAACACCATATAGAAGACATAGACATATCATTACATACAGTATAGAACACCATCTAGAAGACATAGACATATCATTACATACAGTATAGAACACCATATAGAAGACATAGACATATCATTACATAGAGTATAGAACACCATCTAGAAGACATAGACATATCATTACATACAGTATAGAACACCATATAGAAGACATAGACATATCATTACATACAGTATAGAACACCATCTAGAAGACATAGACATATCAATACATACAGTATAGAACACCATCTAGAAGACATAGACATATCATTACATACAGTATAGAACACCATCTAGAAGACATAGACATATCATTACATACAGTATAGAACACCATCTAGAAGAAATAGACATATCATTACATACAGTATAGAAAACCATATAGAAGACATAGTCATATCATTACATACAGTATAGAACACCATCTAGAAGACATAGACATATCATTACATACAGTATATAACACCATATAGAAGACATAGACATATCATTACATACAGTATAGAACACCATCTAGAAGACATAGACATATCATTACATACAGTATAGAACACCATCTAGAAGACATAGACATATCATTACATACAGTATAGAACACCATATAGAAGACATAGACATATCATTACATACAGTATAGAACACCATCTAGAAGACATAGACATATCATTACATACAGTATAGAACACCATATAGAAGACATAGACATATCATTACATACAGTATAGAACACCATCTAGAAGACATAGACATATCATTACATACAGTATAGAACACCATCAAGAAGACATAGACATATCATTACATACAGTATAGAACACCATCTAGAAGACATAGACATATCATTACATACAGTATAGAACACCATATAGAAGACATAGACATATCATTACATAGAGTATAGAACACCATATAGAAGACATAGACATATCATTGCATACAGTATAGAACACCATCTAGAAGACATTGACATATCATTACATACAGTATAGAACACCATCTAGAAGACATAGACATATCATTACATAGAGTATAGAACACCATCTAGAAGACATAGACATATCATTACATAGAGTATAGAACACCATATAGAAGACATAGACATATCATTACATACAGTATAGAACACCATCTAGAAGACATTGACATATCATTACATACAGTATAGAACACCATCTAGAAGACATAGACATATCATTACATTGAGTATAGAACACCATATAGAAGACATAGACATATCATTACATACAGTATAGAACACCATATAGAAGACATAGACATATCATTACATACAGTATAGAACACCATATAGAAGACATAGACATATCATTACATACAGTATAGAACACCATATAGAAGACATAGACATATCATTACATACAGTATAGAACACCATATAGAAGACATAGACATATCATTACATACAGTATAGAACACCATATAGAAGACATAGACATATCATTACATACAGTATAGAACACCATATAGAAGACATAGACATATCATTGCATACAGTATAGAACACCATCTAGAAGACATAGACATATCATTACATACAGTATAGAACACCATCTAGAAGACATAGACATATCATTACATACAGTATAGAACACCATATAGAAGACATAGACATATCATTACATACAGTATAGAACACCATCTAGAAGACATAGACATATCATTACATAGAGTATAGAACACCATCTAGAAGACATAGACATATCATTACATACAGTATAGAACACCATATAGAAGACATAGACATATCATTACATACAGTATAGAACACCATCTAGAAGACATAGACATATCAATACATACAGTATAGAACACCATCTAGAAGACATAGACATATCAATACATACAGTATAGAACACCATCTAGAAGACATAGACATATCATTACATACAGTATAGAACACCATCTAGAAGACATAGACATATCATTACATACAGTATAGAACACCATCTAGAAGAAATAGACATATCATTACATACAGTATAGAAAACCATATAGAAGACATAGTCATATCATTACATACAGTATAGAACACCATATAGAAGACATAGACATATCATTACATACAGTATAGAACACCATCTAGAAGACATAGACATATCATTACATACAGTATATAACACCATATAGAAGACATAGACATATCATTACATACAGTATAGAACACCATCTAGAAGACATAGACATATCATTACATAGAGTATAGAACACCATATAGAAGACATAGACATATCATTACATAGAGTATAGAACACCATATAGAAGACATAGACATATCATTACATACAGTATAGAACACCATATAGAAGACATAGACATATCATTACATACAGTATAGAACACCATATAGAAGACATAGACATATCCTTACATACAGTATAGAACACCATATAGAAGACAGACATATCATTACATACAGTATAGAACACCATATAGAAGACATAGACATATCATTACATACAGTATAGAACACCATATAGAAGACATAGATATATCATTGCATACAGTATAGAACACCATCTAGAAGAAATAGACATATCATTACATACAGTATAGAACACCATCTAGAAGACATAGACATATCATTACATACAGTATAGAACACCATCCAGAAGACATAGACATATCATTACATACAGTATAGAACACTATATAGAAGACATAGACATATCATTACATACAGTATAGAACACCATCTAGAAGACATAGACATATCATTACATACAGTATAGAACACCATATAGAAGACATAGACGTATCATTACATACAGTATAGAACACCATATAGAAGACATAGACATATCATTACATACAGTATAGAACACCATCTAGAAGACATAGACATATCATTACATACAGTATAGTACACCATCTAGAAGACATAGACATATCATTACATACAGTATAGAACACCATCTAGAAGACATAGACATATCATTACATACAGTATAAAACACCATCTAGAAGACATAGACATATCATTACATACAGTATCTAACACCATCTAGAAGACATAGACATATCATTACATACAGTATAGAACACCATATAGAAGACATAGACATATCATTACATACAGTATAGAACACCATCTAGAAGACATAGACATATCATTACATACAGTATAGAACACCATCTAGAAGACATAGACATATCATTACATAGAGTATAGAACACCATCTAGAAGACATAGACATATCATTACATACAGTATAGAACACCATCTAGAAGACATAGACATATCATTACATACAGTATAGAACACCATATAGAAGACATAGACATATCATTACATACAGTATAGAACACCATATAGAAGACATAGACATATCATTACATACAGTATAGAACACCATATAGAAGACATAGACATATCATTACATACAGTATAGAACACCATATAGAAGACATAGACATATCATTACATACAGTATAGAATACCATATAGAAGACATAGACATATCATTACATACAGTATAGAACACCATATAGAAGACATAGACATATCATTACATACAGTATAGAACACCATATAGAAGACATAGACATATCATTACATACAGTATAGAACACCATATAGAAGACATAGACATATCATTACATACAGTATAGAACACCATATAGAAGACATAGACATATCATTACATACAGTATAGAACACCATATAGAAGACATAGACATATCATTACATAGAGTATATCATAGATGACATGTATAAATCCTTCCTTTATATTTCCTGTAACACTTTCCATTACAGTAGCCTTATTACTGGCTAGGGTTACTGCTGCTAGTACAGTGGAAGAATGAGGCATCACAGTACTTTTACACCACTGGACTAACAGGAATAATTACACACCAATAAACACACTGTAATGTAAAGTGTTACATCATTCTCAATGATCAGTCAATACATACGGTATTCATTTCAGCTGCAGTACATTGTATTCATTTCAAGTCCCCCCTCCCCCATTGTAGCTAATTATCTATGACACATTGTACAGTTTTACAACCACATATTAGTTATTATGGACGCTGTCATAGCACATAGGTTTAAGGCATTACACAATTCATTAAAAGCATTATACATATGTACTTCATAGAAACTGTTACCCTTTATATATTCTAACCACTCTATTTAATTTATTCCATATTAAGGGCCCTAACCTAGGAACACAAATCTTTGTCTCTATTAACATTGTGGACAGTTCTCACTCTCTCTCTCTCTCTCTCTCTCTCTCTCTCTCTCTCTCTCTCTCTCTCTCTCTCTCTCTCTCTCTCTCTCTCTCTCTCTCTCTCTCTCTCTCTCTCTCTCTCTCTCTCTCTCTCTCTCTCTCTCTCTCTCTCTCTCTCTCCCTCCCTCTAACCCCTCCCTCCCTCTAACCCCACCCCTCTGGCAGAACCAGGAAGTCCCTCCCCCTCCACAAACTCTCTTCTGAGGAAACGAAACTGATCTGAGTCTCTGTGTCGTCTGTCTGTGTGAGAGTGAACAACCGTCCAAATGGCTATGCACGGAGATCTGCTGGACCAGGACCAGTTCTGTTGTTCTGTCTGTCTGGATCTACTGAAGGAGCCGGTCACCATCCCCTGTGGACACAGTTACTGTAGAAGCTGTATTGAGGGCTGCTGGGATCAGGATGTTCTGAAAGGGGTCTATAGCTGTCCTCAGTGCAGAGAGACCTTCACTCCAAGGCCTAATCTGAGGAAAAATAACATGTTGGCTGAGTTGGTGGAGAAACTGAAGAAGACAGGACTCCAGGCTGCTCCCCCTCCTGCTCTGTGCTATGCTGGACCTGGAGATGTGGCGTGTGATTTCTGCACTGGGACCAGAAAGCAGAAAGCCCTCATGTCCTGTCTGGTGTGTCTGGCCTCTTACTGTGAGACTCACCTCCAACCTCACTATGAATTTCCTGGTTTCAAGAAGCACAAGCTGGTCAAAGCCACCGCACAACTACAGGAGAAGATCTGCTCTCATCATGACAAACTGCTGGACGTTTTCTGTCGTACCGATCAGCAGTGTATCTGTCTGCTGTGTGTGATGGATGAACATAAAGGCCATGATACAGTGTCAGCTGCAGCAGAGAGGACTGAGAAACAGGTAATACCAGAACTTCTTGTTGGTGACTGTCTGATAAACAAATAATTAAAGATACAGTAGGAGCTAAGGCTGTTTGAATATGAGATCATTCAAATGATATCGATCCACGGCAGAACAAATATGAACACAAACCTTGATTATATAGATATGCTAACCTAGATTCTCCAAATGTATCACCATTTTCTAAAGTCAAACACCATTATCATTCGTTATCAAACACCCAATCAGCTCCCCTGTTTTGTGCACTGTTAAAACTATAATCATTCACATAACAATATAATAATATAATTTTACACAGACATTTCCTCAACATTTTAATCCCTAACTTCTATGGGCCCTATGTCCCATTACTATACTATTGATCTACTGGACAAATAAAGCTTGATAGCTCATTGAAGAGTGATTCTCCACAGATGCAGCTGGGGATGAGTCAGCAGAAAGTCCAGCAGAGATTCCAGGAGAGAGAGAAGGAGCGGAAGGAGCTCCAACAGGCTGTGGAGTGTCTCAAGGTGAGTATTGTTGACCAAAGGAGACACAACATTTCACTTCTCTACTCCAGTCAGAGAGAGAGAGGGGCCCCTATCCAATCCCACTGTTGGGAACAGGCTGTCTGGACCCCTGTCAGAGAATAGACTGCTTAATATAACTGACTGGTTATGAACCCGGGTCTACTGCCGGAGAAACCATCATCTTGACCAAAAGGACATTCCCTATTGTTCTGACTGATTTAAAGTCGCAAGCGGCTCTACCTCTTCACATAACCATGAGTAACCATGAGCGACTCATGTCTGCTATACATTAACAGGGAGCTCTCTCTCTCGATTCAATTAAATGGGCTTTATTGGCATTGGAAACATGTGTTACATTACCAAAGCAAGTGAAATAAATAATAAACAAATCAGAAAATAACAGTAAACGTTACACTCACAAAAGTTTCAAAGGAATAGAGACATAAAAATAAATAAAAATAAAAATCAAATGTTATAATTCAAGTGAAAACAGAGTGAGTCAGACCGAGTTCTGGAGGTGAAATGGAAATGAATGAGGGAGAGTTAAGTGAGGTAGAAGGTGTGGTGAAGAGCTCAGAACCAGAGCCTGGCATCAATGGACATGATAAAGAAGAATCTGGTGCAGTAGGAGTTACATTGTAGGAGAAAGTGGATCCATACCTTTTGGCAGATTCATTTGTAGTTTCAGGGTGGGTGGGAAAGGAGTTGGGTGCAGTTGAATCAGTGAAGGTAACCTGTAGTGGACTTGTGATATTTGTTTGTGTTTCTTCTGACCAGAGGGAGTGGGCGCTCCGTGTCACGCAACTTGGGTCAAGATCTGTTTCTTGCTTTGCTCTTAGGAACAGGACACCATTGAAAGGAGTGATTTCTGGGATAGCGTTAAGTGTAGAAGTGGAGCAATTAAGGTTGAAGACTGCTGGTGTTTGTGATTCCCGCCGTTTGGTGCAACACAGACCCGGTGGTGAGCGTGGTGAAACAGAGGAGTCACTGTCAGTCCTTTTGAGTTTTGAGTCTTTACCCGACAAAGTCATGGTAGGATATATCAGTTATCCTGTTAGAGCTTTTGTGCTGAATGCACTGCACTGATTCAGGTGCAACGTTTATGGTCATGTTGCAGCAGTTTGTAGGAGGGAGATTCCAAGATGTGGGAAGTGTGCAGGAGGGCATGGGATAGAGGATTGTGTAGTTTCGGTGGATAAAGTTGTGTGTGTCAACTGTAGGGATGCCCATGTTGCTGGGGATCTGAAGTGTCCGGTGCGAGAGAGGCAGGTTGAGGTGGCTAGAGTCAGAGTAGTGCAGAAGGTGTCGTATGCTGAGGCAGTGAAGAAAGTAGAGGATGGGTCAAGGGTGAGAGATCCTGAGAGGATCCCTGTGAGTAGTAGATCTGTGCCAGCACAGAGGGATAGGCCAACGAGTGATATATGCTTTAGTAAAGTTAGCTTCTTAGCGTTCATAGCAATGGTTATCAACTGTACCGCACAAATGGAATGTAAATCACATAAAAAAGATGTTGTGGTGGCAGCTGAAGAGAAGTATTTGGGCATACAAGATTAGACTTCAGAAGAGTTACAGAGTGTGTTGAGTGGTGGTGTCCCGTCCTCCCAGGCCGTTGGCATGGTGCAGGAGCAGATAGGGTCAAAGTAGTGGAATGGGGTAGTGGGTATTTAATGAGTGTAGGGTTAGTTGGAAGGGTGTTTTTCTGTATTATTATAATTTCCCCTTTTCCCATTTTGTATCACAAAGTATAATGGATTTATATTATAGTCCAGCCTCCGTTTATTACTTACGAACAGACCGCAAGTAGTTGGATAGTTTTGGTAAATTTAAAAATAAAGTGGTTTTCCTGTGCTCTCGGCTGGGTGCCAAGCGGAATCCGTTAAAAATTTAACTTTTCGTAGACAAGTGTTTGTTTCTTAACAAACTTCAAGGTTACGCAGGGGAGGGGTGGAACGCAGAGTTTGCTAGCACAGATAGTTTTGGGTGTTTCTATTGTAGGGATGTAGGGCATAATGCTAGTGCAGACAAGCGCGACCAGCCGGCAGCGGGGGCTAGGACTAGGCTGGACACAATACATTTTGAACGCCTTTTTCTGATAAAACTACTTCATTGCATCCGCCATGGAGCCCAGTTTCATAATATTACCATATGTCCCAAATGCTTGCCGTAGTTTAGAAATAATAGGGCATGTTTCACCCTGCCAGCTCCTATTAGTTGTTTTGAGCTCTGTGGCACCAACTCGCCTAATGAAAGTTCTATTCCCAGCCCATTGTTCTGCGTCACAATGCCAGCTTCACTATTGTTGGTAATGAGACCAGCCCGTATTAACATTGTAGCTTTACCTCAGGTAACTTATTATTAACAAGGTTATGACTACTAGGTGAGCAAACTCACTGTTCACCTGGGTACACCTTGTGGTGACCCACAGTGCTACGTATGGTTGGCGCATAGCAGTTAATCATATTTTCTTTCAGAAAAAGGTGTATAACCTAAACAAAACGCATGTCCATCCTCTTTTTCTAGATGTGGCCGATTTAAACAGCCAGAATACATTTTTTCAATTAAGAAATAACCTTAACAATTTTTTACATTTATTGTTTCTATATTACTGCTGGGTAATTTGATATGCATCGAAATCTGTAATTTGGTAGGCATTGAATTGAGCGAATGCTGCGCAGGTTCACTGAGTTGTAAACTAAATGGATAGGTGTAGCTCATTGATTTATAGATCTGACACAGTTGCCACCTCAGATAATGAGCCTAGCAAGTGTCGTGAATGAGGTATGTAGTACCCACAGAAGGCCACAGGGAGGAGCAAGAGAGCTATAAACCTATTCATTTTCTTTGCTTTAAATACCCTAAACCTAACAATCAATCAATCAATCAAATGTGTTTATAAAGTCCTTTTTACATCAGCAGATGTCACAAAGTGCTATACAGAAACTCTAACCCTACTTATAACCTATTTTAGCCTTAACTCTAACCCCTAACCCTAATTCTAGGGTAGAGTAGCCTAGAACACGTTTAGAAACTATTTTAGTAATAATTTTATGTTAGTAAATACCATTATAGTACTAAATAGCATTTATTGTTATTTTTTAAATAAAACCTATGTAACCTTTATTAGTCATTTTATTACAGGTATTATTGCAAGGCAGAACACTTGATAAACAACACATTTGTTTTATTTTTTAAATGTGGGGTGAACTGGGTGTGACCTAGTAACCTCTATGTGAAAGTCCAGCAATTGACATGTCATAGGTGGGGCAGGTTTGAGACTGATCTCCAGAATTAATAAGAAAACTACACTTTATTTCTCAGCTGCCTCACCAATGTCTTTACGTGAATTACTAACTTTTAATTGCTAAATGTTTCCAATAGATGGCTGCATAAAACCACAAAGCATCAGTTATAGGCTACAAGCATAAAATAGCATGCAACCAAAGACTATGTCCTATGATTTTCTAAAAAGGTCACTCATTACTTTACAGTTAGCTATATATCTCGTATTAGGCCTGTGTTGCTTTTGGGAGAGCAACAAAATATTAACTCTAGCAGGTATTGAACCCCGGCCAAATAATCACTAGTCAGATGCGCTAACCTCAACCCAAGTAAACATGCATTATGACATCATCTTAATATCTCATATATTCCAGCCCACCAATAAATCATGCAACCATCGCGGTTAGAAAATGTACCTCAACATGCTCCTCCCTTGTGCTAGAAGGCAGAGTGCTCGCTGCCGCTGACGGCTCAAGCTTTTTGCGGGGCTTGTTGAGTTGGCTACTTGTTCGAGAAGGCAGAGTGGCTCTGTGCTGGTTGATGAATTTGACAATGAATGTACTAGAAAAATACATTTTTGTCGACCAGAGGTGACTGAATTAATGTTCGCGCTTTTTGATAATCGTTATAGTAATGAGGTATAATTTTAAAACATTAGCATAAAAACAGGTAATAATAAACATGAATCATCATTATATTACTTCACAGTAATGTGTTTTCAGTCCTTCCTCTTGCGTTAGCAGTGTGGAAAGGGACAGTAAAAAGCTCAGGCAGGAGTTTTCCTGTGAGGTGGAGTGGTGGTGTATCCAGGGAGAGAACTAAACTAATCTTCTGAAATGTCATTTATGCTGCAATCTATTGGAATTATTAAGCAACTGCAGTAGTACTGAATAAAGTGTATATCCTTACTAAGTGTATCCTTACTAAAGTAGTAATTGCTCAAAATTGCTAAATATAAAATGTTCTAGTTCATTTGATCACTTACAACCATAAAATAACAATTCATAGCATAACAAACAATGAAACTGACATAAACCAAAAACACCATACATTTAGTTAATTATCTAAAAAAATAATATATATATTTAGATGGGTGACATTATCTGCCAAAGTAACACCCCCTTAACATATAAACAGACACTGGACACACACTGAAAATGAGCTTTTTTATATATAAATCTGGTAGCTCTCAAAAGAGCCTTTGCTTTGCTGAGCAGTTAGTTTTCAGGAGTGTGCTGCCTGCCTGCCTTCAGAGGAGTCTGTCGGGGAATAATGTAAAGTTAATAAGTTATTGCCACGCTTTCACAGAGGCCTAGTTTACATTTACATGTGAGTCATTTAGCAGACGCTCTTATTCAGAACGACTAGGGTTAAGTGCATAAATCTGTACAAGGGTACATCGACAGTTTTCTCACCTAGTCGGCTCGGGGATTCGAACCAGCCACCTTTCGATTACTGCCCAACGCTCTTAACCGCTAGATTAAGAGCGTCTGCTAAATGACTCACATGTAAATGTAAACTAAATGTAAACAATCCACAAAAAGGCAAATGGTCGTAGATAAATGGTAAGCTGGTTAAATAAAAGACTGCTCTTAGAACTTTCAGACTGCCATTGTTTTGGGAAATAGGGACATGTCTGTCTATTTCACCAATTATGTCAAATATATGTATTAATTTTAATGGTTTGAAGTTCTACATCATTTTAATCAAGATAACCTATTATGTCTAATGATGTAAGTTTGGGCAGCGTATTGCTGGTAGTTAAAACATCCCAAAACAACATGTACTCCTGGAGCTCTGAGGTCGTCCCATTGTTTCCTTTAGGGGAAATATAGGTATGTCTCTTTATTTCACAAAATATCTCACAATGGTATATTTCAAGTCAGACTCCATTTTAATCAGGATAATCTCCTCTTTCTAATGACATCAGGTTGGGCAGTGTACTCTGCTGTCATCGATCGCTAGACCAGAAATAGTCAGAAGTTTTTTAAAAATCCTACTTCCTGGTAATGCAGATATAAGCACACTTGGCACCATCGAGGTGTGGATGTTTACTTTCTACACCAGTTGTTATTTATTACTTATTTTTTTCTGTTTCGTCCTAAGAACAGATTGTAGTGGTAAAATAAAAAGGTAGACATTTTTTGGTGCCATTTAGGGAAAATTGAATTCTAAGGATCATTCCAGTCAGAAGAGGCTCAGTGATGGTTCGCTTCAAATCATTTACTTTGGCCTCAGGCTAGTGTTCCAGCTCAGCCAATGCTCTTTGGCCGTTTTACAGCCTTAAGTGCATTTTGACTTGTTCTGTTGTCCAGCCTACTAGGACTCAGGGGGCAGAGGCTGGGAGGAGAGTAGAGCAGGGTCAAGTGGTGGTGGTACCAGGAAGGAGGAGAGTAGAGCAGGGTCAAGTGGTGGTGGTACCAGGAAGGAGGAGAGTAGAGCAGGGTCAAGTGGTGGTGGTACCAGGAAGGAGGAGAGTAGAGCAGGGTCAAGTGGTGATGGTACCAGGAAGGAGGAGAGTAGAGCAGGGTCAAGTGGTGGTGGTACCAGGAAGGAGGGGAGTAGAGCAGGGTCAAGTGGTGGTGGTACCAGGAAGGAGGAGAGTAGAGGAGGGTCAAGTGGTGGTGGTACCAGGAAGGAGGAGAGTAGTGCAGGGTCAAGTGGTGGTGGTACCAGGAAGGAGGAGAGTAGAGCAGGGTCAAGTGGTGGTGGTACCAGGAAGGAGGAGAGTAGAGCAGGGTCAAGTGGTGGTGGTACCAGGAAGGAGGAGAGTAGAGCAGGGTCAAGTGGTGGTGGTACCAGGAGGGAGGAGAGTAGTGCATGGCCAAGTGGTGGTGGTACCAGGAGGGAGGAGAGTAGAGCAGGGTCAAGTGGTGGTGGTACCAGGAAGGAGGAGAGTAGAGCAGGGTCAAGTGGTGGTGGTACCAGGAAGGAGGAGAGTAGAGCAGGGTCAAGTGGTGGTGGTACCAGGAGGGAGGAGAGTAGAGCAGGGTCAAGTGGTGGTGGTACCAGGAGGGAGGAGAGTAGAGCAGGGTCAAGTGGTGGTGGTACCAGGAGGGAGGAGAGTAGTGAATGGCCAAGTGGTGGTGCGCAGGCTGTGGAGAAAGCGGTGGTGGGGAGGGTTGCAGCTGGGCTACATGAGCTGAGGCAGGTTTCTGTAGTAACAGAGACTCCGGTGGGCGAAGGCTTGGTGGGCTCATCCCAGGAAATATTGCCTGTCATTGGGGAAGAGGCACTGATCAGGGGGGAAGTGCAGGGGGGAAGAGACTGGGGAGGAGGAGGACGGTACCGTGCCAATGGAGGAGGAGGAAGAGGAAGAGGGGGGGAGGTGAGTCTGCGGGAGCGGAGGACAAGGCGTCTCGTTTTCAGACGGCTCATTGGATCCAGAGCTGACAGACAGTCAGGCTGAGGGCCCAGTATATACGCTGAGAGAACTTTCTAGGTTCCTGATGGAGACTAAAGGGGAAAAAGAAGGTTCTGCTGGAGTCTTATTTTATTGATCCTGGAAGGTTTGTAAGGTCAGTACAACACGTGATGAAGAATGAGGGGTTTAGTGTCCTCTCACCCAGGAAGCGGTATAGGCTGAGAAAATGGGTCATGGGTTCTTAAGGGCATGTCTTCAGAATCTGCTTAAATGGATGTTTTTTTCTGGCATGGCGGCTTTATGGGCATCTCTACTGGTTTCTGATTGTGGTGATTTCCCTCCCACCTGTTATGGAGATTTCACGGTTCGACTTCCTTAACATGAACGGCGGCAGAGACTGGGGGAATATGTCAAACAAAAACATTTAAACGTGATTTTTTAGCAAGAGACACACAGTGATGTGATTAATGAAGTGTATTGGGGGTCTGGTGGAAGGGGGCGCAGGTGCTGAGCCATGGCACAAATCTTAGTGCAGGGGTAGCAAAAGAGGTGTGTAAGGGTAGGTTGTTAGTGGTTAGAGCCAAAATCAGTGACCTTGTCTTTGCTTTCCAAAATGTGTCTGCACCTAGTACAGGGCTCAGTTCTCTGTTTCACCAGGGCCCAGGCAGGTGTCCTATTGGAAATTCCATGTAAAGCTCTTCCAAGATGTCACTTTTTGCTCAAGCTTCCAAGGCTTTTGGGAGAGGTGGGGACAGCAGAAGGGGGAGTAACTTCTGTTGTGGGGGAGAGGAGGGAGCCTGATGGGCTGGGTAACCTGATCAGGCTCCCTCAGGAGTAGAGTAGTGCAGGATAGGAGGGAGCCTGATGGGTGGGTAACTTCTGTTGTGGGGGAGAGGAGGGAGCCTGATGGGTGGGTAACTTCTGTTGTGGGGAGATGAGGGAGCCTGATGGGTGGGTAACTTCTGTTGTGGGGAGATGAGGGAGCCTGATGGGTGGGTAACTTCTGTTGTGGGGAGATGAGGGAGCCTGATGGGTGGGTAACTTCTGTTGTGGGGAGATGAGGGAGCCTGATGGGTGGGTAACTTCTGTTTCGGGGAGATGAGGGAGCCTGATTGGTGGGTAACTTCTGTTGTGAGGAGATGAGGGAGCCTGATGGGTGGGTAACTTCTGTTGTGGGGAGATGAGGCTGCGGCTGTGGAGTTGTACTCTGATTTATAGAGGGCAGAACTCTGTGATCCTGGGTGTTCTCAGGTTCTGCTCACAGACCTTTCCAAACTCTCTCTGTCACAGAGAAATCAAATTGACATTTCCCTGGCCTTTCACAAACTCTCAGCTGCTGTCTCTCAGACGGTCTGCCTGTGGATTTTTATAAAAAGTTCTGGGGAATTATTGGACAGGACGTGTGTTTTGTGAGTGCGTCGGGGTGGGGGAGCTGTCGCTAAGCTGTAGACCGCCGGCTTTGATTCTCCTGCCCAAAATAGGGATTTGAGCGACTTAAAGAACTGGAGGCCTGTGGCATTGCTCTGTGTGGAATATAAGGTCTTTGCCAAGGTCCTCGTTAACAGACTGAAGTCCCACCTGGACTCTATTGTACAGAAGGACCAAACGTACTGTGTACCAGGACGTTTGGTGGCTCCTCTCCCAAGTGTCATACAGAGGGAGGGTTCTGATCATCAACAACTTGGCGGCATCCTCCCTATGGCATAAATTGGCCAGTGATTTCTTTCCGGTCTGGGCATCACTGGCTGAGGGCGGCAGTGCTGTACCTGCCTGTCCAGGAGGGGGGACAAGGCCTGGTGGACCTGGAGAGCAGGGTGGCAGCGTTCTGACTCAAAGCAGCGCAGAGGATTCTGTACCGTACGGAGGTGGGCTGGAGGGAACCAGCATGTACTCTGTTGAGGAGGGCTGGTGGTTTGGGGCTGGATCAGCAGCTCTTCATCATGCGGCAGGAGAGACTCAATACAGCAGGGGTCTCTGATTTCTATGCTGCAGTACTGAGGGCTGGAGCAGCCTGAGGAGGGGCCACCACCGTTTCCACCACTGCAAGGTACAGCAGAGACTGGGGACTGGCAGGAGAGTCTGGAGGACTTACTGACTTTTAACACTCTGAGCTTAGTGGGAGTGAAGGGGCATCAGTGGCAGGGGGTTGTGGGGGCTGAGAGCATGGCAGGGTATAGGTGGAGGGTGCTCTATAAGTTCCCAGTGCTGGAAAGGTCAGGGGTCGTCCAGTGGAGGGTATTACATGGAGCCCTGGACACCAATAGCTGGTTGGCTCGGGTTGACCTGGGAGTTGGGGAGGGGTGTCCGTTTTCTGCAATGACAGACTGTTCATCATGTTTTTTCTGTGTTGCCAGGGTAATGCCATTACTGTTGACGCCTTAGGGTTGAGTTTGAGTTGTACAAAATGATCAACAGTGTGGAGATGTTTCAGGAGGTATGGGCGCTCAGGGGGGCTGTCTGTACGGCTGGAGAGGAGGGGTTGGATGGACGGTTGGAATGTGGTGCTGGTTGGTGTATTGTACTGTGGTGTTGGGTACTGGATAATGTGATTGTGTGGAGGTTGTGGTGGCATGCAATGTGCTTTTAGGGGTGGGGGTGTTATTGTAATGAGGATGGCTCATTAAAGTAAGACAAGTCTCTCTCTCTCTCTCTCTCTTAACAGCGCTCTGCACAGGCAGCAGTGGAGGACAGTGATAAGATCTTTACTGAGCTGATCCGCTCCATTGAGAGAAGGCGCTCTGAGGTGAAGGAGCTGATCAGAGCCCAAGAGAAGGCTCAAGTGAGTCAAGCTGAAGGACTCCTGGAGCAACTGGAGCAGGAGATAGCTGAGCTGAGGAAGAGAAGCACTGAGCTGGAGCAGCTCTCACACACAGAGGATCACATCCATTTCCTCCAGGTAACTCAACTGCCTTGATACATGTGATATGAAATTAAAACTCAATGTGAAACTCTCAATAATTTGGTTCTGCTCCCTCTCTCTCTCTCTCTCTCTCTCTCTCTCTCTCTCCCTCTCTCTCTCTCTCTCTCTCTCTCTCTCTCTCCAGAGTTATCAGTCTCTCTCCAGTACCAGTGTATCTTCAGACTTACCCAGCATCGTTGTCTGTCCTCTTCAGTACTTTGGAGATGTGAGTAAGACTGTGTCTGAACTGAGAGAGAAACTAGAAGACGTCCTTAAAGGAGAATGGACCAAGATCTCCACTACAGGTGTGTTGAAAATAATAAGAACATCAACTTTAGACCATTGAAAGTTCCCTACTAGTCATATACATGTGGAATATGGTATGATGATAACATTCCCTCTCTCTGTGAATGTGTTTGTGTGTCTGTAGTGAATATAGTGGATGTTGTACTGCCTCCAGAGCCCAAGACCAGAGAACAGTTCTTACAATGTGAGTCTCTTTATTCTGAAGTAACTAACAGTCTCTTTTTACTGACACTCCTAACAATCCCTCTAGAAATATATAGCAA
The DNA here is from genome assembly GCF_964263955.1 of Coregonus lavaretus. Lineage (NCBI taxonomy): Eukaryota > Metazoa > Chordata > Actinopteri > Salmoniformes > Salmonidae > Coregonus > Coregonus lavaretus. The sequence continues at coordinate 20,482 of NW_028162529.1, forward strand.
TAGTAGATCTAATCAAAGACTGGGTATCTATCTGACTCCTCATATTTCTCTGATTTGATCTCTGCTGTGCTCTAATCAAAGACAGGGTAGATACAGTATCTGACTTCACTTATTGTTCTAACTCCCCTCATTGGTCTCTGCTCTGCTCTTCTCCCAGATTCCTGTCAGCTCACACTGGACCCAAACACAGCACGCACACTCCTCTCTCTGTCTGAAGGGAACAGAAAGGTGACCAATACAGGCCAAGTCCAACCATATCCTGATCATCCAGACAGATTCACCAACTACTTGACGGTTCTGTGTAGAGAGGGTCTGTCTGGACGCTGTTACTGGGAGGTGGAGTGGAGTGGGTGGTGTGATACAGCAGTCTCATATAAAGACATCAGCAGAACAGGGACAGATGGTGCATTTGGAGAGAATGACAAGTCCTGGTGTTTAGTGTGCTTTAGTGGTGGTTATTGTTTCTGGCACAATAATGTTAAGACTAAAGTATCAGGCCCTCTGTCCTCCAGAGTAGGAGTGTACCTGGAACACAAGGCAGGTACTCTGTCCTTCTACAGTGTCTCTGATACAATGACCCTCCTCCAAAGAGTCCAGACCACATTCACTCAGCCCCTCTATCCTGGATTTAGGCTCTCTGGTACTGCTGAGCTGGTTAAACTGTAGTAGGGTCCACATAGATACTAGTCATGCTGGTGTAGTCTATAGCTGAGCTGGTTAAACTGTAGTAGGGTCCACATAGATACTAGTCATGCTGGTGTAGTCTATAGCTGAGCTGGTTAAACTGTAGTAGGGTCCACATAGATACTAGTCATGCTGGTGTAGTCTATAGCTGAGCTGGTTAAACTGTAGTAGGGTCCACATAGATACTAGTCATGCTGGTGTAGTCTATAGCTGAGCTGGTTAAACTGTAGTAGGGTCCACATAGATACTAGTCATGCTGGTGGTGATGGTCCCTAGATGTGATGATTCATTCTGCTCTGTTTTTATGTACAATGATTTGATTGATTTGATCTTCAGAAGATGTTATGAATTACAATTCAATGCATTCATATTATTTGTAAGTGCAACGTTTTAATCTTATACATTTACATTAATCATGATGTTTGCTGTTAATATATGTTGGTTGTCATTCAGAACCATTGAAATGTTTTCTCAATTGGTTCTCTGTCTCAATGTAATTTTCCTCAGTATCATGGAACAGGTAGTGTTACTTACTTGCTAATTGAACTATATGGGCCGGTTTCCCGGACACAGATGAAGCCTAGTCCTAGACTAAAAAGCATGTTCAATGGAGATGTCCGGGAAACCGACCCTAAGTTTGGCATCTTTTATTCTCCCATACTGCTCAGTCAAGCAACATTAAACCTGTCCAGCAGGTGGTGCTATTAACCAAACAATAAAAACCCAGCAGATATCTTGACTTGTCACTCAGTATATCAGTAATGTTCAGAATTGTACTTTAATATCATTGGAGATTGATGGTCTTTTTAATCCACTATCCAGAGTCAGGAACAGATGAAGTTAGGTCTGCTACTGTTCAGTTATTAAATATGATTCATGGTGATGGGAAATAAAAAATACATCTAGTAGTAGTTTTCCTTTGCTATTTATTCCAAGGTGTGTCTTTAACTTGTAAATGGATTGTGTTGAAGCTGGCATGTGGTGTGGATGATAGAATAGAGTGAATAGAGGAGAGAAGAGAGGAGGAGAGGAGAACATCATATAGAAGACAGATAAGATAGAGAGACAATTCATACACAGGGGAGTTACTGACTCTGGCCCAAATGACACCCTGTTCCTTACGTAGTGCACTAGGCTACTTTTGACCTGATCTAAAGTAGTCTTCTAGATTTTACATGTTTTCTCCCTGTCATTAGAAAATGACAATATGGTAATTACTTTAGTGGTTTCCTCCCCCTTTGTTTTTATTGGTTGTGTGTTGTTGTGTGTTCCTAATGGAAAATGGAAAATCCATTAACAATGAATCACAAATTATATTCCAGTTGTGTTTAGACAACTTCATGGCTGACATCCCCCAGTTCTGTTAAGACCCATTGAACTGGGTCACATTCTAAATGGTCACTTGTATTGATAGTCCATACTGGGCCTAACTGGGGTTAACCATACTGGAGGGTTTCTTTCTGCACACATATTCCCTCATCTCCAGAACTTTACCTGATGTCCTCTCTCTCTCTCTCTCTCTCTCTCTCTCTCTCTCTCTCTCTCTCTCTCTCTCTCTCTCTCTCTCTCTCTCTCTCTCTCTCTCTCTCTCTCTCTCTCTCTCTGTCTGTCTGTCTCTGTCTCTGTCTCTGTCTCTGTCTCTGTCTCTCTCTCTCTCTCCCATCAAACCGTATAGAAAGCAGCCAACCTCAATATGGTTCCATTCCTGTAGTTATCAGGACACATGAGGTGTGGAACTATTATCTCCTTTCTAAGTGTGAACTTGTCCACTTCCCTTCATGGATTTAAAAGGAAATGACTGGTATATGTAAACTCCCTCTACCCCATGCCAACACCAATCCAATGCTGTACAATTAATTCCATAGCTTAACATGGGAAATGCTCACTGCCTCCCATAAGAGTCATTGAAGCGTTGGATGAGATAGGACCCTGCCTTCACCAGGGGATATTTGTTGGACCCGTCACAACAGGTGAGGAGGGCCTCATCCTCCAGCTGCCCAAAGAAAGCCAGGGACTGCCTTGTGCTCCAGTCTCCAGCAGGGGGCAGCAAAACCCTATAGACCTGAAAGGGAAAGTGAGGAGTAAAAACCTAAGGTTAATTTACATTGATGTTTCCATAGAGACCTGAGTCGTATTCACTAGGCACCAAACTGAAGATAATTAGCTGAAACAGGGAGGGACTAACTGAACGAGAAAAGTTTTTGATGTTTGTACTTTTAGGACTTTTCTATTGGTTCCATTACAACAGGCAAACTCAATCAAGCACTGCTTATTAAGTATTCAACATGATTTTAAATAGTAATTGAATGCAGGTCTGTTTCCACATGCAATAAGCCTGTAACATCTTGTATGATCTTATGAGTTAACAGTGTATCAAATGGAAGGGAAAGTCTCACAACTGAGAGGAAAACATCACTGGTCCACCTCTGCATCAGGTCAGCTATGTTGATCAGTACTGTCCCAGGGATGCTGGGAGCAGAGATGAACTCCCCTGACCTGGTACCCACCTATGGAGTTGTCATTTTAATATCAGTTTAACCCCATTACTGCTATAACACACACAAGCCATGTTAATAGAATGAAATGGATCCAGGTTCCATTTATTCTACAATAGATTTACTGCCTGTGGAACACTTCTCAAAAGTGGTCTTAAATCAAGGTGACTGCAGGTCTCAATCCCAAACGAATGGGGGAAGAATTAATGAAATGGCCACCCGGACTATTTACATTGACCCCCCCCCCCCCCCCCCCCCCCACCCCCTTTTTGATTTTACACTGCTGCTACTTGCTGTTTATCTATGCATAGTCACTTTACAAATGACCTCAACTAACCTGTACCTCCACACATTGACTGGCAGAGCTACTCCACCTCAAGAATGACCCCCTGTATATAGCCTCATTATTGTTATGTCATTTTATTGTGTTACTTTTTGATTTGATTTGATTTTTAAATTTAGTTTATTTTCTGAACTCTATTTCTTGAACAGCATTGTTGGTTAAGGGTTTGTAAGTAAGCATTTCACGGTAAGGTTGTAAGCATTTCACACCTGTTGTATTCGGCGCATGTGACAAATGTAATTACATTTTATTTTATTTTATTTGAAAATGGCACCATCTAGAAAGATGGCATTTAGAGGTATGGAGAAACAAGATTCACACAACAGAGCTGACCACAACTGGACTGGACTGGCTGGGATATTTTCTTTACACATTGTCCTTTCAAGGATGGTTCCAGAACTTGTCTTGACTCAGCTCTGTAGTGTTAGCCAGCCCAGTTTGGCCCTGCTTGACTCAGCTCTGTAGTGTTAGCCAGCCCAGTTTGGCCCTGCTTGGCTTGACTCAGCTCTGTAGTGTTAGCCAGCCCAGTTTGGCCCTGCTTGGCTTGACTCAGCTCTGTAGTGTTAGCCAGCCCAGTTTGGCCCTGCTTGACTCAGCTCTGTAGTGTTAGCCAGCCCAGTTTGGCCCTGCTTGACTCAGCTCTGTAGTGTTAGCCAGCCCAGTTTGGCCCTGCTTGACTCAGCTCTGTAGTGTTAGCCAGCCCAGTTTGGCCCTGCTTGACTCAGCTCTGTAGTGTTAGCCAGCCCAGTTTGGCCCTGCTTGGCTTGACTCAGCTCTGTAGTGTTAGCCAGCCCAGTTTGGCCCTGCTTGACTCAGTTCTGTAGTGTTAGCCAGCCCAGTTTGGCCCTGCTTGGCTTGACTCGGCTCTATAGTGACAAACCGTCATCAGTGTGTTGGAGGGGATCAGTCTGATCAAGGAGAGGCGCAGAATCACTGATCTGGACCACTTAGTGAGTCAATATTTCAGATGCAAGTGGATTTGTAGATTAGTGAGTCTGTGCAGTTCACCGCAATGGATTTGATCTAAAACATGCACAATGTCATGAAGACCACTGCTACTCCATAGAATGAAACCATCCCCTATGAGGACGAATGACCAACTCTGAAACTCACCACACTATGCTGTACTGACAGCATCACCATCACACGAGCATTAATGTTCACACTCTGGGGCTCATTTGTCCACATTTAAACTGGTCTAGGTCTCCTTACAGGTGAGACACATTTAAACTGGTCTAGGTCTCCTTACAGGTGAGACACATTTAAACTGGTCTAGGTCTCCTTACAGGTGAGACACATTTAAACTGGTCTAGGTCTCCTTACAGGTTGGACACATTTAAACTGGTCTAGGTCTCTTTACAGGTTGGACACATTTAAACTGGTCTAGGTCTCCTTACAGGTGAGACACATTTAAACTGGTCTTGGTCTCCTTACAGGTTGGACACATTTAAACTGGTCTAGGTCTCCTTACAGGTAAGACACATTTAAACTGGTCTTGGTCTCCTTACAGGTTGGACACATTTAAACTGGTCTAGGTCTCCTTACAGGTGAGACACATTTAAACTGGTCTAGGTCTCCTTACAGGTGAGACACATTTAAACTGGTCTTTTGTCTCCTTACAGGTGAGACACATTTAAACTGGTCTAGGTCTCCTTACAGGTGAGACACATTTAAACTGGTCTAGGTCTCCTTACAGGTAAGACACATTTAAACTGGTCTAGGTCTCCTTACAGGTAAGACACATTTAAACTGGTCTTGGTCTCCTTACAGGTGAGACACATTTAAACTGGTCTAGGTCTCCTTACAGGTGAGACACATTTAAATTGGTCTAGGTCTCCTTACAGGTGAGACACATTTAAACTGGTCTAGGTCTCCTTACAGGTAAGACACATTTAAACTATTGGCTCCTTAGAACTGTAGAGTCTGTGTGGAGAAATTACCCGGCTCTTCACAAGCATTTCACCACAGCAGCTGAGGATGCCTCCCACGACGGCGTGACCATCACAGCTATAGTGGCCTTGCCATGGGGATATCCTCGCATGCGTTTGTTAACAATCTAGGTCTTATGTGTCATGGACGTCAACAACTATCTGAATTGTCACTCGAGCTCCAAAAGAGAGACTGCACAATTATTACTGCACACAGGGCAGTCACCAGGGAAGTGAGGGTGTTATTACTGCACACAGGGCAGTCACCAGGGAAGTGAGGGTGTTATTACTGCACACAGGGCAGTCACCAGGGAAGTGAGTTCCTCCTGAGTGGCGCCGTGGTCTAAGGCACTGCATCGCAGTGCTAACTGTGCCACTAGAGATCCTGGTTCGAATCCAGGCTCTGTCGCAGCTGGCCGCGACCGGGAGACTCATGGGCGGCGCACAATTGGCCCAGCGTCGTCCAGGGTAGGGGAGGGAATGGCCGGCAGGGATGTAGCTCAGTTGATAGAGCATGGCGTTTTCAACGCCAGGGTTGTGGGTTCGATTCCCACGGGGGGCCAGTATAAAAAAATAAAATAAAAAATGTATTCACTAACTGTAAGTCGCTCTGGATAAGAGCGTCTGCTAAATGACTAAAATGTAAAATGTAAATGTAAGTGATGGTGTTATTACTGCACACAGGGCAGTCACCAGGGAAGTGATGGTGTTATTACTGCACACAGGGCAGTCACCAGGGAAGTGATGGTGTTATTACTGCACACAGGGCAGTCACCAGGGAAGTGAGGGTGTTATTACTGCACACAGGGCAGTCACCAGGGAAGTGAGGGTGTTATTACTGCACACAGGGCAGTCACCAGGGAAGTGAGGGTGTTATTACTGCACACAGGGCAGTCACCAGGGAAGTGAGGGTGTTATTACTGCACACAGGGCAGTCACCAGGGAAGTGATGGTGTTATTACTGCACACAGGGCAGTCACCAGGGAAGTGAGGGTGTTATTACTGCACACAGGGCAGTCACCAGGGAAGTGAGGGTGTTATTACTGCACACAGGGCAGTCACCAGTGGACAATACAGGATACAGCCAGTTCATAGAGGAGCTGAAGGTGCTTTATGCTCAATACTGGCCAGAGGATGCAGGAGCACTGTATGGAGAAACAGTGATAGAATCTCTCTGCCAGAGGTTTGGCATTGGTAGTCCACGTACGGTCATACGGGCCTACAGGCAGTACAGGGACACTGATGGTAATGATAAAGTAATGATGTAATGATATGTCTATGTCTTCTATATGGTGTTCTATACTGTATGTAATGATATGTCTATGTCTTCTAGATGGTGTTCTATACTGTATGTAATGATATGTCTATGTCTTCTAGATGGTGTTCTATACTGTATGTAATGATATGTCTATGTCTTCTAGATGGATTTCTATACTGTATGTAATGATATGTATGTATCTTCTAGATGGTGTTCTATACTGTATGTAATGATATGTCTATGTCTTCTAGATGGTGTTCTATACTGTATGTAATGATATGTCTATGTCTTCTATATGGTGTTCTATACTGTATGTAATGATATGTCTATGTCTTCTAGATGGAGTCCTGTCTTCTTCAGTTTCTCCACCATTTCAGCCAACATGTTATTTTTCCTCAGATTAGGCCTTGGAGTGAAGGTCTGTCTGCACTGAGGATGTCACACCCCACATCTAAAGGTCCAGCATGACAGTGAGCAGGAGGAGCAGCCTGGAGTCCTGTCTTCTTCAGTTTCTCCACCACTTAGGCGAGCACAGCACTCCTGTTCAGAATAGGTCTTGGGGTGAAGGTATGTCTGCACTGCACTCAATCTGGTTTATTTAGTACCCCAGCGCAGGTTAAGTAGTGGAAAGAACATGTTGGGTTATTTTGACCCAGACAGTTTGGTTGCGTGAATAACCCAATATGTTGGGTTGTTAGTATTTACAGAACACGGGTTAATTTAACCATCAGTTGGGTATTTTTCACTCTCATGCTTGGTTGACCTAGCAACTGGGTCTGTTTTAATGTCATGCTTGGTTGACCTAGCAACTGGGTCTGTTTTAATGTCATGCTTGGTTGACCTAGCAACTGGGTCTGTTTTAATGTCATGCTTGGTTGACCTAGCAACTGGGTCTGTTTTAACGTCATGCTCGGTTGACCTAGCAACTGGGTCTGTTTTAATGTCATGCTTGGTTGACCTAGCAACTGGGTCTGTTTTAATGTCATGCTTGGTTGACCTAGAAACTGGGTCTGTTTTAACGTCATGCTCGGTTGACCTAGCAACTGGGTCTGTTTTAACGTCATGCTCGGTTGACCTAGCAACTGGGTCTGTTTTAATGTCATGCTTGGTTGACCTAGCAACTGGGTCTGTTTTAATGTCATGCTTGGTTGACCTAGAAACTGGGTCTGTTTTAACTTCATGCTTGGTTGACCTAGCAACTGGGTCTGTTTTAATGTCATGCTTGGTTGCCCTAGCAACTGGGTCTGTTTTAATGTCATCCTTACTGTAGGTTATTTTAAGGCGTTTACATACTGTAAACTCAATGTTTCCTTATTAAATTATTCTATAATATGTAGAGTATTTATTACATATTATAATAAGGTATACCACTGTATCATAGCCCAACAATGAGACATAGGTGGACTTTTAGGAAACTCTATAAGCATAATTGAAGCTACAAAAATGTCAATGTTCAACCTTAACATGTGCTAACTACGCAACAGACCAGATGAACAGGAAATATATTTACTCTCATGGGTGGCTAAAAATAACTATCTGAAAGCCACACCCCTACTAAACTATGCCTACAGTCTTCTGATCTGACCTGCTGGGTCATATCTCAATAACCAAGCAACAATAACCCAACACCCAGCATCCATAACCCAGCAGTTTTTAAAGAAAACAACCCAACTAAGTGACCCAACGCCTGCAACCCAACATTTGGGTCAACCAAACAACCCAGTATTGTTTAGAGTGTGGGGACAGGTGTAGACCCCTTTCAGATCATCCTGATCCCAGCTTTCTTTAATACAGCCCATACAGTAGCTGTGTCCACAGGCAGTAGTCACCGGATCCTTCAGTGGATCCAGACAGACGGAGCAACAGAACAGTTCTAGATTGTCAGCCATTTTAGTGCTTTCACCTGAAGGTTGAGCAACAGGGTGTCAAAGATAACTTTCTGTTTCATGGAACTCTACACCGGAGGACAGGGAGTGGCTTCCTCTTGACTGTGTACTCTGTATCTACAGGTTTTTGGGGGATGGAAGTCAAGCTAAGAAGATGACGTTGCATACAGCTGTGTCCACAGGCAGTAGTGACCGGCTCCTTCACTGGATCCAGACAGACAGAACAACAGAACTGGTCCTGGTCCAGCAGAACTCCCTGCTGAGCCATTTGGATGGTTGTTCACTCTCACACAGACAGACGACACAGAGACTCAGATCAGTTTCGTTTCCACAGAAGTGAGTTTTTGGGAGGGCGAGGACTTTCTGGATCTGCCAGATAGGTGAGGTTAGAGGGAGGGAGGGAGGGAGGGAGGGAGGGAGGGATAGAGAGAGAACTGCGTTCAACGTGGAGAGGGAGACAAATATTTTAGTTTCTAGGTTAGGGCCCTTCATTTGGAATAAATCTAACAAATATGAGTTGTTAGAATATATAAAGGGTAACAGTTCCTATGAAGTACATATTATAATTATTATAATAAGCTTCATAATGCCTTATAATACACTTATGTGTTATAACACTGATTATAAGTGTCTATAATAATTCATAAGTGGTTGTAATGGGGGGGGGGGGTTGATATTGATACAATATACTGTAGTTTAAATGAATACTGTATGTATTGACTGATCATTGAGAATGAGGTAATACTTTACATTACAGTGTGGGTATTACTGTTAGGCCTAGGGTCAGGGTTAGAGTTACTACATTCAGCAGTAACCCTAACCCTAGCCATATCTAGGACTAAAAAGAGAAGACGTTTTATAATCACAGTTCTTTGTATCTCTTCTTAGTCAGACAGAAACCCCCCACATCTTATAGGTGGACGGGGTTATGAACATATCCAATGAATTGTTTTCTGCAACCAGATGAAATGAAACTGCCTTTCAGCAGGAAAAGCTTCTCTAATAATCCTAACCATTGCTGGGTGTCTTCAGAGACTGAGGTATAGAGACACACTGTCAAGTCAAATCATCTGGCTGTGCTTTCATGTCAAAACATTTATTATTTTCTATTCATAAAATTCTATTGTATTATATTATAAGATAACATATTCTATCCATAGGCTCCACTCTGTATAGTGTTAATGATGACTGTTTGTTCTGTACATTGATTGAATGGTTAGGACTATCTCACTGTATTCACAGATTAAATCCCAAGAGACCAGGAGACCTAAAGGAAGCCTTCAACACTGTATCCCTTCATCCAGTCATACTAAACAACCTCTGTCTGTCTGTCTGTACGTCTGTCTGTCTGTAAACACAGCCAACTTTTCTACGGTGGTTGTTGTTGCTATCAGTGCTGCACAGCTATTTTCAGGTCTCTCCAGAGATGGTCGATCGGGTTCAACTCCAGGATCTGGCTGGACCACTCAAGGACATTCAGAGACTTGTCCCGAAGCCACTCCTGCGTCTTGGCTGTGTGCTTAGGGTCGTTGTCCTGTTGGAAGTTGAAACTTCGCCCCAGTCTGAGATCCTGAGCGCTCTGAAGCAGGTTTTCATCAAGGATCTCTCTGTACTTTGCTCTGTTCATTTTTCCCTCGATCCTGGCTATTCTCCCAGTCCGTGCCTCTGAAAAACATCCCCACAGCCTGATGCTGCCACCACCATGCTTCACCATAGGGATGGTGCCATGTTTTCTACAGACGTGACGCTTGGCATTCAGGCCAAAGAGTTCAATCTTGGTTTCATCAGACCAGAGAATCTTCTTTCTCATGGTCTGAGAGTACTTTAGGATCCTTTTGGCAAACTCCAAGCGGGCTGTCATGTGTCTTTTACTGAGGAGTGGCTTCCGTCTGGCCACTCTACCATAAAGGCCTAATTGGTGGAGTGCTGCAGAGGTGGTTGTCCTTCTGGAAGGTTCTCCCATCTCCACAGAGGAACTCTGGAGCTCTGTCAGAGTTACCATCGGGTTCTCTTCCCTGACCAAGGCCCTTCTCCCCCGATGCTCAGTTTGGCCAGGCGGCCAGCTCTAGGAAGAGTCTTGGTGGTTACAAACTTCTTCCATTTAAGAATGATGGAGGCCATTGTGATCTTGGGGACCTTCAATGTTGCAGAAATGTTTTGGGACCCTTCCCCAGATCTGTGCCTCAACACAATCCTGTCTCAGAGCTCTACGGACAATTCCTTCACCCTCATGGCTTGGTTTTTGCTCTGACATGCACTGTCAACTGTGGGACCTTATATAGACAGCTGTGTGCCTTTACAAATCATGTCCAATCAATTGAATTTACCACAGGTGGACTCCAATCAAGTTGTAGAAACATCTCAAGGATGATCAATGGAAACAGGATGCACCTGAGCTCAATTTTGAGTCTCATAGCAAAGGGTCTGAATACTTATGTAAATAAGGTATTTCTGTCTTGTATTTTCAATAAGTGTGTAAAAATAAAAACCTGTTTTCGCTTTGTCATTATGTGGTATTGTGGGTAGAGTGATGAGTAAAATTTTTTATTTAATCAATTTTAGAATAAGGCTGTAACGTAATAAAATGTTGAAAAAGTCAAAGGGTCTGAATACTTTCCGAATGCACTGTATGGCAGCTAGAAATCAAAACTGGATGGTCTTCAGAGATAGATGGGAGGGGCTTCGGGTAGCTGAAGGCGGGGACTAAAAACAAACAAAAGATAACTAATGTAAAATGTAGTGTCTGTGAAATGTATGTAGTATGTACATTTATAAGCTGGAAGTGGAAGCCTACGTATTGTTTGTCCATTAGTTTAGGAGGGGTGGTAGGGTTAGGGGAAAATAATAAAGAAGGAAAATATATTTAAAATAATATTTACAAAACATATATATGGGGGATTGGAAATGATGCAGACAATTCCACAGATAGAAGCCCCAATATATCTGCAATGTTAAAGCTGGTCCTATAGCTGTAGGGTGGCTTTGACCAGCTGGTGCTTCTTGAAAGCAGGAGATTCATAGTGAGGTTGGAGGTGAGTCTCACAGTAAGAGGCCAGACACACCAGACAGGACATGAGGGCTTTCTGCTTTCTGGTCCCAGTGCAGACATCACACGCCACATCTCCAGGTCCAGCATAGCACAGAGCAGGAGGGGGAGCAGCCTGGAGTCCTGTCTTCTTCAGTTTCTCCACCACTTCAGCCAACATGTTATTTATCCTCAGAGTAGGCCTTGGAGTGAAGGTCTGTCTGCACTGAGGATGTCACACCCCACATCTAAAGGTCCAGCATGACAGTGAGCAGGAGGAGCAAGTTGGAGTCCTGTCTTCTTCAGTTTCTCCACCACTTAGGCGAGCACAGCACTCCTGTTCAGAATAGGTCTTGGGGTGAAGGTATGTCTGCACTGCACTCAATCTGGTTTATTTAGTACCCCAGCGCAGGTTAAGTAGTGGAAAGAACATGTTGGGTTATTTTGACCCAGACAGTTTGGTTGCGTGAATAACCCAATATGTTGGGTTGTTAGTATTAACAGAACACGGGTTAATTTAACCATCAGTTGGGTATTTTTTACTCTCATGCTTGGTTGACCTAGCAACTGGGTCTGTTTTAATGTCATGCTTGGTTGACCTAGCAACTGGGTCTGTTTTAATGTCATGCTTGGTTGACCTAGCAACTGGGTCTGTTTTAATGTCATGCTTGGTTGACCTAGCAACTGGGTCTGTTTTAATGTCATGCTTGGTTGCCCTAGCAACTGGGTCTGTTTTAATGTCATGCTTGGTTGACCTAGCAACTGGGTCTGTTTTAATGTCATGCTTGGTTGACCTAGCAACTGGGTCTGTTTTAATGTCATGCTTGGTTGACCTAGCAACTGGGTCTGTTTTAATGTCATGCTTGGTTGACCTAGCAACTGGGTCTGTTTTAATGTCATGCTTGGTTGACCTAGCAACTGGGTTTGTTTTAATGTCATGCTTGGTTGACCTAGCAACTGGGTCTGTTTTAATGTCATGCTTGGTTGACCTAGCAACTGGGTCTGTTTTAATGTCATGCTTGGTTGACCTAGCAACTGGGTCTGTTTTAATGTCATGCTCGGTTGACCTAGCAACTGGGTCTGTTTTAATGTCATGCTTGGTTGACCTAGCAACTGGGTCTGTTTTAATGTCATCCTTACTGTAGGTTATTTTAAGGCGTTTACATACTGTAAACTCAATGTTTCCTTATTAAATTATTCTATAATATGTAGAGTATTTATTACATATTATAATAAGGTATACCACTGTATCATAGCCCAACAATGAGACATACGTGGACTTTTAGGAAACTCTATAAGCATAATTGAAGCAACAAAAATGTCAATGTTCAACCTTAACATGTGCTAACTACGCAACAGACCAGATGAACAGGAATTATATTTACTCTCATGGGTGGCTAAAAATAACTATCTGAAAGCCACACCCCTACTAAACTATGCCTACAGTCTTCTGATCTGACCTGCTGGGTCATATCTCAATAACCAAGCAACAATAACCCAACACCCAGCATCCATAACCCAGCAGTTTTTAAAGAAAACAACCCAACTAAGTGACCCAACGCCTGCAACCCAACATTTGGGTCAACCAAACAACCCAGTATTGTTTAGAGTGTGGGGACAGGTGTAGACCCCTTTCAGATCATCCTGATCCCAGCTTTCATTAATACAGCCCATACAGTAGCTGTGTCCACAGGCAGTAGTCACCGGATCCTTCAGTGGATCCAGACAGACGGAGCAACAGAACAGTTCTAGATTGTCAGCCATTTTAGTGCTTTCACCTGAAGGTTGAGCAACAGGGTGTCAAAAATGACTTTCTGTTTCATGGAACTCTACACCAGAGGACAGGGAGTGGCTTCCTCTTGACTGTGTACTCTGTATCTACAGGTTTTTGGGGGATGGAAGTCAAGCTAAGAAGATGACGTTGCATACAGCTGTGTCCACAGGGAATAGTAACTGGATCCTTTGGTAGATCCAGACAGCAGAGTGGATATTTTAAAAGGGCCTCTGCAATGTCCATACAACAAACTGCACAGCAGAGTATCAGAGATAACTTTAATTTCTTTGAAAGTCTTAGTGGTGGGGGAGGCCTTTTAGATCTGTTTGGAGACGTTAGTCCTGGATGGATGCACTGAGGTATATAGGGATGGAAGCCATAGTGACGTGTTTATTTTTTTATTTTTTTTATTTCACCTTTATTTAACCAGGTAAGCCAGTTGAGAACAGGTTCTCATTTACAACTGTGACCTGGCCAAGATAAAGCAAAGCAGTGCAATAAAAACAACACAGAGTTACACATGGGGTAAAAAACATAAAGTCAAAAATACAACAGAAAATATATATACAGTGTGTGCAAATGTAGCAAGTTATGGAGGTAAGGCAATAAATAGGCTATAGTGCAAAATAATTACAATAGTATTAACACTGGAATGCTAGATGTGCAAGAGATTATGTGCAAATAGAGATACTGGGGTGCAAAATAAATAACAATATAGGGATGAGGTAGTTGGGTGGGCTAATTTCAGATGGGCTGTGTACAGGTGCAGTGATCGGTAAGGTGCTCTGACAACTGATGCTTAAAGTTATTGAGGGAGATAAGAGTCTCCAGCTTCAGAGATTTTTGCAATTCGTTCCAGTCATTGGCAGCAGAGAACTGGAAGGAATGGCGGCCAAAGGAGGTGTTGGCTTTGGGAATGACCAGTGAGATATACCTGCTGGAGCGCAGACTACGGGTGGGTGCTGCTATGGTGACCAATGAGCTAAGATAAGGCGGGGATTTGCCTAGCAGTGATTTATAGATGGCCTGGAGCCAGTGGGTTTGACGACGAACATGTAGTGAGGACCAGCCAACAAGAGCGTACAGGTCACAGTGGTGGGTAGTGTATGGGGCTTTGGAGACAAAACGGATGGCACTGTGATAGACTACATCCAATTTGCTGAGTAGAGTGTTGGAGGCTATTTTGTAAATGACATCGCCGAAGTCAAGGATCGGTAGGATAGTCAGTTTTACGAGGGCATGTTTGGCAGCATGAGTGAAGGAGGCTTTGTTGCGAAATAGGAAGCCGATTCTAGATTTAACTTTGGATTGGAGATTCTTTATGTGAGTCTGGAAGTTGAGTTTACAGTCTAACCAGACACCTAGGTATTTGTAGTTGTCCACATACTCTAGGTCAGACCCGTCGAGAGTGGTGATTCTAGTCGGGTGGGCGGGTGCCAGCAGCGTTCGATTGAAAAGCATGCATTTAGTTTTACTAGTGTTTAAGAGCAGTTGGAGGCTACTGAAGGAGTGTTGTATGGCATTGAAGCTCGTTTGGAGGTTTGTTAACACAGTGTCCAATGAAGGGCCAGATGTATACAAAATGGTGTCGTCTGCGTAGAGGTGGATCTGAGAGTCACCAGCAGCAAGAGCTGGTAACCAAATATAAGGTTGTGGTAAAACATTACAACGTTTTAAAGGTTCCATAAATGTACAGTGACCTATTCAGAAGCCACAGTGATGAATGATGAATATGTAAAATCAAAAGTTTTCTTTCATTTTCAGTCATGTAAAATGATCATAAATTGTAAAGAAACATGTGGATGCAGTGGGGTGCAAATACCTCTGTAGAATTAATTAAGCGAGAAATGGCGGTGGAAATGGCTTTATGCACAAATATTGATATAATAACCATCATATTGAAGTAAACTTGGAGTCACACGATGATATGTGGTGTGGTCCTCCCACTACGACTCAGGAAACCATGCAGTTTATTAAGCTACAGATGAAATAAGTTATGCTGAACTTCACAGGGTGGTGAAAGTTCACAGTGAAGAGCTTGATGCTCCTTTTCAATAAATATGGAGGGTCTTTTTGTCCATAATAATGTCATCATGTAGGTAGCCTGTCCAGAGTGGGCACGTTCGCTATATAATGCACAACCAAATCTGACAAAACCCTCGGTAGAGTTGAAAATGTGATGGAAACCCATTTAACAGAAAGTTCTTAACCGGTTTTTGTATTTTCCCAAAAATATATTTGTATGTGCATTACATCATCATGCACAGCCATTTATCCTCAACAAGTCAATTTGATGGAAACATCTCTGCTGGTAAAATTCACGTTTCTATGAAGATTTTACAATATTCACATGAAAATCTGTCGCCAGTCGAATGGAAACAGATTTTCATGCGAATTTTCAAAAATCTGCATAAAAACAATATCCTCATCTATAACTGGGTCTGTTTTAATGTCATGCTTGGTTGACCTAGCAACTGGGTCTGTTTTAATGTCATGCTTGGTTGACCTAGCAACTGGGTCTGTTTTAATGTCATGCTTGGTTGACCTAGCAACTGGGTTTGTTTTAATGTCATGCTTGGTTTACCTAGCAACTGGGTCTGTTTTAATGTCATGCTTGGTTGACCTAGCAACTGGGTCTGTTTTAATGTCATGCTTGGTTGACCTAGCAACTGGGTCTGTTTTAATGTCATGCTTGGTTGACCTAGCAACTGGGTCTGTTTTAATGTCATGCTTGGTTGACCTAGCAACTGGGTCTGTTTTAATGTCATGCTTGGTTGACCTAGCAACTGGGTCTGTTTTAATGTCATGCTCGGTTGACCTAGCAACTGGGTCTGTTTTAATGTCATGCTTGGTTGACCTAGCAACTGGGTCTGTTTTAATGTCATGCTAGGTTGACCTAGCAACTGGGTCTGTTTTAATGTCATGCTCGGTTGACCTAGCAACTGGGTCTGTTTTAATGTCATGCTCGGTTGACCTAGCAACTGGGTCTGTTTTAATGTCATGCTCGGTTGACCTAGCAACTGGGTCTGTTTTAATGTCATGCTTGGTTGACCTAGCAACTGGGTCTGTTTTAATGTCACGCTTGGTTGACCTAGCAACTGGGTCTGTTTTAATGTCATGCTCGGTTGACCTAGCAACTGGGTCTGTTTTAATGTCATGCTTGGTTGACCTAGCAACTGGGTCTGTTTTAATGTCATGCTTGGTTGACCTAGCAACTGGGTTTGTTTTAATGTCATGCTTGGTTTACCTAGCAACTGGGTCTGTTTTAATGTCATGCTTGGTTGACCTAGCAACTGGGTCTGTTTTAATGTCATGCTTGGTTGACCTAGCAACTGGGTCTGTTTTAATGTCATGCTCGGTTGACCTAGCAACTGGGTCTGTTTTAATGTCATGCTTGGTTGACCTAGTAACTGGGTCTGTTTTAATGTCATGCTTGGTTGACCTAGTAACTGGGTCTGTTTTAATGTCATGCTTGGTTGACCTAGCAACTGGGTCTGTTTTAATGTCATGCTTGGTTGACATAGCAACTGGGTCTGTTTTAATGTCATGCTTGGTTGACCTAGCAACTGGGTCTGTTTTAATGTCATGCTTGGTTGACCTAGCAACTGGGTTTGTTTTAATGTCATGCTTGGTTTACCTAGCAACTGGGTCTGTTTTAATGTCATGCTTGGTTGACCTAGCAACTGGGTCTGTTTTAATGTCATGCTTGGTTGACCTAGCAACTGGGTCTGTTTTAATGTCATGCTTGGTTGACCTAGCAACTGGGTCTGTTTTAATGTCATGCTTGGTTGACCTAGTAACTGGGTCTGTTTTAATGTCATGCTTGGTTGACCTAGTAACTGGGTCTGTTTTAATGTCATGCTTGGTTGACCTAGCAACTGGGTCTGTTTTAATGTCATGCTTGGTTGACCTAGCAACTGGGTCTGTTTTAATGTCATGCTTGGTTGACCTAGCAACTGGGTCTGTTTTAATGTCATGCTTGGTTGACCTAGCAACTGGGTCTGTTTTAATGTCATGCTCGGTTGACCTAGCAACTGGGTCTGTTTTAATGTCATGCTTGGTTGACCTAGCAACTGGGTCTGTTTTAATGTCATGCTAGGATGACCTAGCAACTGGGTCTGTTTTAATGTCATGCTCGGTTGACCTAGCAACTGGGTCTGTTTTAATGTCATGCTCGGTTGACCTAGCAACTGGGTCTGTTTTAATGTCATGCTTGGTTGACCTAGTAACTGGGTCTGTTCTAATGTCATGCTTGGTTGACCTAGCAACTGCGTCTGTTTTAATGCCATGCTTGGTTGACCTAGCAACTGGGTCTGTTTTAATGTCATGCTTGGTTGACCTAGCAACTGGGTCTGTTTTAATGTCATGCTCGGTTGACCTAGCAACTGGGTCTGTTTTAATGTCATGCTTGATTGCCTTAGCAACTGGGTCTGTTTTAATGTCATCCTTACTGTAGGTTATTTACAGGCGTTTACATACTGTAAACTCAATTTTTCCTTATTAAATTATTATATAATATGTAGAGTATTTATTACATATTATAATAAGGTATACCACTGTATCATAGTCCAACAATGAGACATACGTGGACTTTTAGGAAACTCTATAAGCATCATTGAAGCTACAAAAATGTCAATGTTCAACCTTAACATGTGCTAACTACGCAACAGACCAGATGAACAGGAATTATATTTACTCTCATGGGTGGCTAAAAATAACTATCTGAAAGCCACACCCCTACTAAACTATGCCTACAGTCTTCTGATCTGACCTGATGGGTCATATCTCAATAACCAAGCAACAATAACCCAACACCCAGCATCCATAACCCAGCAGTTTTTAAAGAAAACAACCCAACTAAGTGACCCAACGCCAGCAACCCAACATTTGGGTCAACCAAACAACCCAGTATTGTTTAGAGTGTGGGGACAGGTGTAGACACCTTTCAGATCATCCTGATCCCAGCTTTCATTAATACAGCCCATACAGTAGCTGTGTCCACAGGCAGTAGTCACCGGATCCTTCAGTGGATCCAGACAGACGGAGCAACAGAACAGTTCTAGATTGTCAGCCATTTTAGTGCTTTCACCTGAAGGTTGAGCAATAGGGTGTCAAAAATGACTTTCTGTTTCATGGAACTCTACACCAGAGGACAGGGAGTGGCTTCCTCTTGACTGTGTACTCTGTATCTACAGGTTTTTGGGGGATGGAAGTCAAGCTAAGAATATGACGTTGCATACAGCTGTGTCCACAGGGAATAGTAACTGGATCCTTTGGTAGATCCAGACAGCAGAGTGGATATTTTAAAAGGGCCTCTGCAATGTCCATACAACAAACTGCACAGCAGAGTATCAGAGATAACTTTAATTTCTTTGAAAGTCTGAGTGGTGGGGGAGGCCTTTTAGATCTGGTTGGAGACGTTAGTCCTGGATGGATGCACTGAGGTATATAGGGATGGAAGCCATAGTGACGTGTTTATTTTTTTATTTTTTTTATTTCACCTTTATTTAACCAGGTAAGCCAGTTGAGAACAGGTTCTCATTTACAACTGCGACCTGGCCAAGATAAAGCAAAGCAGTGCAATAAAAACAACACAGAGTTACACATGGGGTAAAAAACATAAAGTCAAAAATACAACAGAAAATATATATACAGTGTGTGCAAATGTAGCAAGTTATGGAGGTAAGGCAATAAATAGGCTATAGTGCAAAATAATTACAATAGTATTAACACTGGAATGCTAGATGTGCAAGAGATTATGTGCAAATAGAGATACTGGGGTGCAAAATAAATAACAATATAGGGATGAGGTAGTTGGGTGGGCTAATTTCAGATGGGCTGTGTACAGGTGCAGTGATCGGTAAGGTGCTCTGACAACTGATGCTTAAAGTTATTGAGGGAGATAAGAGTCTCCAGCTTCAGAGATTTTTGCAATTCGTTCCAGTCATTGGCAGCAGAGAACTGGAAGGAATGGCGGCCAAAGGAGGTGTTGGCTTTGGGAATGACCAGTGAGATATACCTGCTGGAGCGCAGACTACGGGTGGGTGCTGCTATGGTGACCAATGAGCTAAGATAAGGCGGGGATTTGCCTAGCAGTGATTTATAGATGGCCTGGAGCCAGTGGGTTTGACGACGAACATGTAGTGAGGACCAGCCAACAAGAGCGTACAGGTCACAGTGGTGGGTAGTGTATGGGGCTTTGGAGACAAAACGGATGACACTGTGATAGACTACATCCAATTTGCTGAGTAGAGTGTTGGAGGCTATTTTGTAAATGACATCGCCGAAGTCAAGGATCGGTAGGATAGTCAGTTTTACGAGGGCATGTTTTGCAGCATGAGTGAAGGAGGCTTTGTTGCGAAATAGGAAGCCGAATCTAGATTTAACTTTGGATTGGAGATTCTTTATGTGAGTCTGGAAGTTGAGTTTACAGTCTAACCAGACAACTAGGTATTTGTAGTTGTCCACATACTCTAGGTCAGACCCGTCGAGAGTGGTGATTCTAGTCGGGTGGGCGGGTGCCAGCAGCGTTCGATTGAAAATCATGCATTTAGTTTTACTAGTGTTTAAGAGCAGTTGGAGGCTACTGAAGGAGTGTTGTATGGCATTGAAGCTCGTTTGGAGGTTTGTTAACACAGTGTCCAATGAAGGGCCAGATGTATACAAAATGGTGTCGTCTGCGTAGAGGTGGATCTGAGAGTCACCAGCAGCAAGAGCTGGTAACCAAATATAAGGTTGTGGTAAAACATTACAACGTTTTAAAGGTTCCATAAATGTACAGTGACCTATTCAGAAGCCACAGTGGTGAATGATGAATATGTCAAATCAAAAGTTCTCTTTCATTTTCAGTCATGTAAAATGATCATTCATTGTAAAGAAACATGTGGATGCAGTGGGGCGCAAATACCTCTGTAGAATTAATTAAGCGAGAAATGGCGGTGGAAATGGCTTTATGCACAAATATTGATATAATAACCATCATATTGAAGTAAACTTGGAGTCACACGATGATATGTGGTGTGGTCCTCCCACTACGACTCGGGAAACCATGCAGTTTATTAAGCTACAGATGAAATAAGTTATGCTGAACTTCACAGGGTGGTGAAAGTGCACGGTGATGAGCTTGATGCTCCTTTCCAATAAATATCGAGGGTCTTTTTGTCCATAATAATGTCATCATGTAGGTAGCCTGTCCAGAGTGGGCACGTTCGCTATATAATGCACAACCAAATCTGACAAAACCATCGGTAGAGTTGAAAATGTGATGGAAACCAATTTAACATAACGTTTTTAACCGGTTTTTGTATTTTCCCAAAAATATATTTGCATGTGCATTTCATCATCATGCACAGCCATTTATCCTCAACAAGTCAATTTGATGGAAACATCTCTGCTGGTAAAATTCACGTTTTTATGAAGATTTTACAATATTCACATGAAAATCTGTCGCCAGTCGAATGGAAACAGATTTTCATGCGAATTTTCAAAAATCTGCATAAAAACAATATCCTCATCTATAACTGGGTCTGTTTTAATGTCATGCTTGGTTGACCTAGCAACTGGGTCTGTTTTAATGTCATGCTTGGTTGACCTAGCAACTGGGTCTGTTTTAATGTCATGCTTGGTTGACCTAGCAACTGGGTCTGTTTTAATGTCATGCTTGGTTTACCTAGCAACTGGGTCTGTTTTAATGTCATGCTTGGTTGACCTAGCAACTGGGTCTGTTTTAATGTCATGCTTGGTTGACCTAGCAACTGGGTCTGTTTTAATGTCATGCTTGGTTGACCTAGCAACTGGGTCTGTTTTAATGTCATGCTTGATTGCCTTAGCAACTGGGTCTGTTTTAATATCATCCTTACTGTATGTTATTTTAAGGCGTTTACATACTGTAAACTCAATTTGTCCTTATTAAATTATTATATAATTTGTAGAGTATTTATTACATATTATAATAAGGTATACCACTGTATCATAGCCCAACAATGAGACATACGTGGACTTTTAGGAAACTCTATAAGCATCATTGAAGCTACAAAAATGTCAATGTTCAACCTTAACATGTGCTAACTACGCAACAGACCAGATGAACAGGAATTATATTTACTCTCATGGGTGGCTAAAAATAACTATCTGAAAGCCACACCCCTACTAAACTATGCCTACAGTCTTCTGATCTGACCTGCTGGGTCATATCTCAATAACCAAGCAACAATAACCCAACACCCAGCATCCATAACCCAGCAGTTTTTAAAGAAAACAACCCAACTAAGTGACCCAACGCCAGCAACCCAACATTTGGGTCAACCAAACAACCCAGTATTTTTTAGAGTGTGGGGACAGGTGTAGACCCCTTTCAGATCATCCTGATCCCAGCTTTCTTGGCTTTAATACAGCCCATACAGTAGCTGTGTCCACAGGCAGTAGTCACCGGATCCTTCAGTGGATCCAGACAGACGGAGCAACAGAACAGTTCTAGATTGTCAGCCATTTTAGTGCTTTCACCTGAAGGTTGCGCAACAGGGTGTCAAAAATGACTTTCTGTTTCATGGAACTCTACACCAGAGGACAGGGAGTGGCTTCCTCTTGACTGTGTACTCTGTATCTACAGGTTTTTGGGGGATGGAAGTCAAGCTAAGAAGATGACGTTGCATACAGCTGTGTCCACAGGGAATAGTAACTGGATCCTTTGGTAGATCCAGACAGCAGAGTGGATATTTTAAAAGGGCCTCTGCAATGTCCATACAACAAACTGCACAGCAGAGTATCAGAGATAACTTTAATTTCTTTGAAAGTCTGAGTGGTGGGGGAGGCCTTTTAAATCTGGTTGGAGACGTTAGTCCTGGATGGATGCACTGAGGTATATAGGGATGGAAGCCATAGTGACGTGTTTATTTAAAAAAAAAAATTATTTCACCTTTATTTAACCAGGTAAGCCAGTTGAGAACAGGTTCTCATTTACAACTGCGACCTGGCCAAGATAAAGCAAAGCAGTGCAATAAAAACAACACAGAGTTACACATGGGGTAAAAAACACAAAGTCAAAAATACAACAGAAAATATATATACAGTGTGTGCAAATGTAGCAAGTTATGGAGGTAAGGCAATAAATAGGCTATAGTGCAAAATAATTACAATAGTATTAACACTGGAATGCTAGATGTGCAAGAGATTATGTGCAAATAGAGATACTGGGGTGCAAAATAAATAACAATATAGGGATGAGGTAGTTGGGTGGGCTAATTTCAGATGGGCTGTGTACAGGTGCAGTGATCGGTAAGGTGCTCTGACAACTGATGCTTAAAGTTATTGAGGGAGATAAGAGTCTCCAGCTTCAGAGATTTTTGCAATTCGTTCCAGTCATTGGCAGCAGAGAACTGGAAGGAATGGCGGCCAAAGGAGGTGTTGGCTTTGGGAATGACCAGTGAGATATACCTGCTGGAGCGCAGACTACGGGTGGGTGCTGCTATGGTGACCAATGAGCTAAGATAAGGCGGGGATTTGCCTAGCAGTGATTTATAGATGGCCTGGAGCCAGTGGGTTTGACGACGAACATGTAGTGAGGACCAGCCAACAGGTCACAGTGGTGGGTAGTGTATGGGGCTTTGGAGACAAAACGGATGGCACTGTGATAGACTACATCCAATTTGCTGAGTAGAGTGTTGGAGGCTATTTTGTAAATGACATCGCCGAAGTCAAGGATCGGTAGGATAGTCAGTTTTACGAGGGCATGTTTGGCAGCATGAGTGAAGGAGGCTTTGTTGCGAAATAGGAAGCCGAATCTAGATTTAACTTTGGATTGGAGATTCTTTATAAGAGTCTGGAAGTTGAGTTTACAGTCTAACCAGACAACTAGGTATTTGTAGTTGTCCACATACTCTAGGTCAGACCCGTCGAGAGTGGTGATTCTAGTCGGGTGGGCGGGTGCCAGCAGCGTTCGATTGAAAAGCATGCATTTAGTTTTACTAGTGTTTAAGAGCAGTTGGAGGCTACTGAAGGAGTGTTGTATGGCATTGAAGCTCGTTTGGAGGTTTGTTAACACAGTGTCCAATGAAGGGCCAGATGTATACAAAATGGTGTCGTCTGCGTAGAGGTGGATCTGAGAGTCACCAGCAGCAAGAGCTGGTAACCAAATATAAGGTTGTGGTAAAACATTACAACGTTTTAAAGGTTCCATAAATGTACAGTGACCTATTCAGAAGCCACAGTGGTGAATGATGAATATGTCAAATCAAAAGTTCTCTTTCATTTTCAGTCATGTAAAATGATCATAAATTGTAAAGAAACATGTGGATGCAGTGGGGTGCAAATACCTCTGTAGAATTAATTAAGCGAGAAATGGCGGTGGAAACGGCTTTATGCACAAATATTGATATAATAACCATCATATTGAAGTAAACTTGGAGTCACACGATGATATGTGGTGTGGTCCTCCCACTACGACTCAGGAAACCATACAGTTTATTAGGCTACAGATGAAATAAGTTATGCTGAACTTCACAGGGTGGTGAAAGTGCACGGTGATGAGCTTGATGCTCCTTTCCAATAAATATTGAGGGTCTTTTTGTCCATAATAATGTCATCATGTAGGCAGCCTGTCCAGAGTGGGCACGTTCACTATATAATGCACAACCAAATCTGACAAAACCATCGGTAGAGTTGAAAATGTGATGGAAACCCATTTAACAGAACGTTTTTAACCGGTACATGGGAATTTAACTGCAAAAATATATTAGTATTTTCTAAAATATATATTTGTATGTGCATTACGTCATCACGCACAGCCATTTATCTTCAACACGTCAATTTGATGGAAACATCTCTGCTGGTAAAATGACCATGTTTTTATGAAGATTTTACAATGTTCACATGAAAATCTGTCGCCAGTCGAATGGAAACAGATTTTCATGCGAATATTCAAAAATCTGCATAAAAACAAAATCCCAATAGAATTGAATGGTAAATTACATATCGAGTCATTTTGGAGTCACTTGTATTGTAAATAAGAACATAATATGTTTAAGTGACTCCAAAATGACACCATACATTATTTACCATTCAATTCTATTGCGACCAAGCTTTAACTTCCTGACTGATGTCTTGAGATGTTGCTTCAATACATCCACATAATTTTCCTTCCTCATGATGCCAATTATTTTGTGAAGCGCACGAGTCCCTCCTGCAGCAAAGCACCCCCACAGCATGATGCTGCCGCCCCTGTGCTTCACGGTTGGGATGGTGTTCTTCGGCTTGCAAGCGACCCCCTTTTTCCTCCAAACATAACGATGGTCATTATGGCCAAACAGTTCTATTTTTGTTTCATCAGACCAGAGGAAATTTCTCCAAAATGTATGATCTTTATCCCCATGTGCAGTTGCAAACCGTAGTCTGGCTTTTTGGAGCAGTGGCTTCTTCCTTGCTGAGCGGCCTTTCAGGTTATGTCGATATAGGACTAATTTTACTGTGGATATAGATACTTTTGTACCTGTTTCCTCCAGCATCTCCACAAGGTCCTTTGCCATTGTTCTGGGATTGATTTGCACTTTTCGCACCAAAGTACATTCATCTCTCTCTCATCTCCTTCCTGAGCGGTATGACGGCTGCGTGGTCCCATGGTGTTTATACTTGCGTACTATTTGTACAGATGAACGTGGTACATTCAGGCGTTTGGAAATTGCTCCCAAGGATGAACCAGACTTGTGGAGGTCTACAATTGTTTTTCTGAGGACTTGGCTGATTTCTTTTGATTTTCCCATGATGTCAAGCAAAGAGGCACTGAGTTTGAAGGTAGGCCTTGAAATACATCCACAGGTACACCTCCAATTGACTAAAATGATGTCAATTAGCCTATCAGAAGCTTATAAAGCCATGACATCATTTTCTGGAATTTTCCAAGCTGTTTAAAGGCACAGTCAACTTAGTGTATGTAAACTTCTGACCCCACTGGAATTGTGATTAAATGTAGTAATCTGTCTGTAAACAATTGTTGGAAAAATTACTTGTCTCATGCACAAAGTAGATTGCCAAAACTATAGTTTGTTAACAAGAAATATGTGGAGTGGTTGAAAAACTAGTTTTAACGACTCCTAAGTGTATGTAAACTTCCGACTTCAACTGTAAATAAAGTATATTTATTTCTAAACAGTAAACAGATATGTATGAAAATACCCTCAAATAAAAGGTGACATTCTGTACTGTCGCCTCATATAAAACATTTAATATAAATTCTAAAATGCTGGAGTATAGAGCCAAATTCAAAGTTTAATAAATTAAAAAACCAAGGGTGGGTCAAAATTATTCCCATAATGTAGAAGTTTCAGTAGATTAGGAACTGCTTCCTATAAAGCTATGTGGAGTATAATGTAGCTGGACTTTGTAAAGTCTGCTTCCTATAAAGCTATGTGGAGTATAATGTAGCTGGACATTGTCAAGTCTGCTTCCTATAAAGCTATGTGGAGTATAATGTAGCTGGACATTGTCAAGTCTGCTTCCTATAAAGCTATGTGTAGTATAATGTAGCTGGACATTGTCAAGTCTGCTTCCTATAAAGCTATGTGGTGTATAATGTAGCTGGACATTGTAAAGTCTGCTTCCTATAAAGCTACGTGTAGTATAATGTAGCTGGACATTGTAAAGTCTGCTTCCTATAAAGCTATGTGTAGTATAATGTAGCTGGACATTGTAAAGTCTGCTTCCTATAAAGCTATGTGGAGTATAATGTAGCTGGACATTGTAAAGTCTGCTTCCTATAAAGCTATGTGGTGTATAATGTAGCTGGACATTGTAAAGTCTGCTTCCTATAAAGCTATGTGGTGTATAATGTAGCTGGACATTGTAAAGTCTGCTTCCTATAAAGCTATGTGGAGTATAATGTAGCTGGACATTGTAAAGTCATACACACAATTATATTACTTCTTATTTACATTCAACCTGGGAATGAAAATTTAAGCAATTAATGTACAAACATGTCTAAAACAAATCCTGCAACAAAGGACCAGGTGTGAATGTTCTGGGGGGTCTAAGTCTACCCCTAACCAGTTTGAATACACTGTTTGATTTCACCCCCAGACCCCAAAACACACCCCATTCAAAACAGTTTTAACAGCCCCCCACCCGATGCAACTCAATATTAAGAAGGCATACAGTCAGTGTACAGACCAATGCACTACCCCCAGGATCACAACAAGCCCCTCACACATTGGACCACACACACACAATGTGAATGGAAATATATTTTTATATTTTTATATATTAAAATCACAAGAAAGGGTGTTGGTTATTTTAGTTTCTTGCACAGGTCCTTACTTTAGAAATAAGCATGTTTTGTCTTGTTTGAATCAGCCCAATTCTCTGGTTATAAATAAAATAACCATGATTGGCAGAATGTTTAATTCACATCTCTGGCTATTAATAGATTGTGGAACTATGAAAAATAGGGAATAATGTTCCCAACACACCCACCTCACAGTTCCTACACAGACCCTGAGGCACCATGCAGGTCTGACACCAGAGGAGGCTGGTGGGAGGAGCTGTAGGAGGACGGGCTCATTGTAATGGCTGGAATGGAATCAATGGAACGTATCAAACACAAACACATGAAACCACATGTTTGACTGAGTTCCATTTATTCCATTCCAGACATCACAATGAGCCTGTCCTGCTATAGCTACTCCCACCAGACTCCACTGCCTGACAACCATTCTATTGTCTTGAGGACTTTACAACCATTTGGTCTGATCAAAGAGCAGGACACCCTTTCAAATAGATACATCCTCTCAGCCTTGATGACTAAACTAATCAAAGACTAACACACACACACACACACACACCACAGTAACCTGATCATGGTGACTCCACAGTAATAACATTTATAACTAATAAGTCACCAGGTGTGATTTACCTTTTGACAGATGAAACCCTACATCAACTACTGATGACTCTTATGGGAGGAAGTGAGCATTTCACATATTAAGATATAATACAAGGATACTTCCTTTGTGTGTTGTACTTAGTCAATTGAAAATGTGCTTAAAGTTTTGAAAAAACAGCCTTTTTGATGATCTGTTTTGAGTTTTGTATTAAGAGTTGTGAAATTCTACCACATACTTGTGAAAATAGTACAAAAGTGATTATAAAATCTATAATACATGGATACTTCCTTAAATGTACTTATTTTGTGTTATGCAGTTAAGTTATTGAAACAGAATAAGTCTAATGAGAGAATAAATAAGTCAAGTCCAACCATTACCTCTCTCCTCTTTCACATCCCTCTATCATCACTCCATGGGTGTGTCCCAATAATCTCTCCTTCCTCCTGAAGTGTATCATTCCTTCACTACTCCTCAAATGTAAAAGCATTGGATTGGTGTTGGCATGGGGTAGAGGGAGTTTACATATACCAGTCATTTCCTTTTAAATCCATGAAGGGAAGTGGACAAGTTCACACTTAGAAAGGAGATAATAGTTCCACACCCCATGTGTCCTGATAACTACAGGAATGAAACCATATTGAGGTTGTCTGCTTTCTATAGTCTCCCGAGTGGTGCAGTGGTCTAAGGCACTGCATCACAGTGATAGCTGTGCCACTAGAGATCTTGGTTCAAATCCAGGCTCTGTCGTAGCCGTCAGCGACCGGGCGGCGCACAATTGGTCCAGGGTAGGGGAGGGAATGGCCGGCAGGGATGTAGCTCAGTTGGTAGAGCATGGTGTTTGCAATGCCAGGGTTGTGATTTCGATTCCCATGGGGGCCAGTATGAAAAATATATATAATAATAATATAATATGCCATTTAGCGGACGCTTTTATCTAAAGCGACATACAGTCATGTATATATATACATGCACTAACGGTAAGTTGCTCTGGATAAGAGCGTCTGCTAAATGACATAAATGTGTATGGTTTGAGAGAGAGAGAGAACATCAGGTAAAGTTCTGGGGGATGTCAGCCATGAAGTTGTCTAAACACAACTGGAATATAATTTGTTTGTGATTCATTGTTAATGGATTTTCCATTAGGAACACAGGGGGAAAACCTAACACAACAACACACATAACACACAACCAATAAAAACAAAGGGGGAGGAAACCACTAAAGTCATTACCATATTGTCATTTCCTAATGACAGGGAGAAAACATGTAAAATCTAGAAGACTACTTTAGATCAGGTCAAAAGAAGCCTAGTGCACTACGTAGGGAACAGGGAGAGATTTGGGACAGAGACAGTAACTCCTGTATGGAAATCTTCATTCTAATGACAGTGAGCAAATCTCCACCCTATTCCCTATGTAGTGCACTACTTTAGATCTGGTCAGAAGTAGCCTAGTGCACTACGTAGGGAACAGCGTGTCATTTGGGCCAGAGTCAGTAACTCCCCTGGTTATGAATTGTCTCTCTATCTTATCTGTCTTCTATATGATGTTCTCCTCTCCTCCTCTCTTCTCTCCTCTATTCACTCTATTCTATCATCCACACCACATGCCAGCTTCAACACAATCCATTTACAAGTTAAAGACACACCTTGGAATAAATAGCAAAGGAAAACTACTACTAGATGGATTTTTTATTTCCCATCACCATCAATCATATTTAATAACTGAACAGTAGCAGACCTAACTTCATCTGTTCCTGACTCTAGATAGTGGATTAAAAAGACCATCAATCTCCAATTATATTAAAGTACAATTCTGAACATTACTGATATACTGAGTGACAAGTCAAGATATGTGCTGGGTTTTTATTGTTTGGTTAATAGCACCACCTGCTGGACAGGTTTAATGTTGCTTGACTGAGCAGTATGGGAGAATAAAATATATCAAATTTAGAGCCGGTTTCCCGGACATCTCCATTAAACATGCTTTTTAGTGTAGGACTAGGCTTCATCTGTGTTCGGGAAACCGGCCCATATAGTTCAATTAGCAAGTAAGTAACACTACCTGTTCAATGATACTGAGGAAAATTACATTGAGACGGAGAACCAATTGAGAAAACATTTCAATGGTTCTGAATGACAACCAACATACATTAACAGCATACATCATGATTAATGTAAATGTAGCCAATTAAAACATTGCATTTGATAAAAAATACGTTATTAAGTTTTAATTAAACTCTGAAGATCAAATCAGTCAGACAAAAATAATTGTACAGAAAAACAGAGTATTATATCTGGGGACCATCACCACCAGCATGACTAGTATCTATGTGGACCCTACTACAGTTTAATCAGCTCAGCTATAGACTACACCAGCATGACTAGTATCTATGTGGACCCTACTACAGTTTAACCAGCTCAGCTATAGACTACACCAGCATGACTAGTATCTATGTGGACCCTACTACAGTTTAACCAGCTCAGCTATAGACTACACCAGCATGACTAGTATCTATGTGGACCCTACTACAGTTTAACCAGCTCAGCTATAGACTACACCAGCATGACTAGTATCTATGTGGACCCTACTACAGTTTAACCAGCTCAGCTATAGACTACACCAGCATGACTAGTATCTATGTGGACCCTACTACAGTTTAACCAGCTCAGCTATAGACTACACCAGCATGACTAGTATCTATGTGGACCCTACTACAGTTTAACCAGCTCAGCTATAGACTACACCAGCATGACTAGTATCTATGTGGACCCTACTACAGTTTAACCAGCTCAGCTATAGACTACACCAGCATGACTAGTATCTATGTGGACCCTACTACAGTTTAACCAGCTCAGCTATAGACTACACCAGCATGACTAGTATCTATGTGGACCCTACTACAGTTTAACCAGCTCAGCTATAGACTACACCAGCATGACTAGTATCTATGTGGACCCTACTACAGTTTAACCAGCTCAGCTATAGACTACACCAGCATGACTAGTATCTATGTGGACCCTACTACAGTTTAACCAGCTCAGCTATAGACTACACCAGCATGACTAGTATCTATGTGGACCCTACTACAGTTTAACCAGCTCAGCAGTACCAGAGAGATGAAATCCAGGATAGAGGGGCTGAGTGAATGTGGTCTGGACTCTGTGGAGGAGGGTCATTGTGTCAGAGACACTGTAGAAGGACAGAGTACCTGCCTTGTGATCCAGGTACACTCCTACTCTGGAGGACCGAGGGCCTGATACTTTAGTCTCAACATTATTGTGTCTGAACCAATAACCACCACTAGAGCAGTCTAAACTCCAGGACTTGTTATTGTCTCCAAATGCACCATCTGTCCCTGTTCTGCTGATGTCTTTATATGAGACTGCTGTATAAACATCCTCCCCACTCCACTTCACCTCCCAGTAACAGCGTCCAGACAGACCCTCTCTACACAGAACCTGCCAGTATTTGGTGAATCTGTCTGGATGAACAGGATATGGTTGGACTTGGCCTGTACGTGTCACCTTTCTGTTCCCTTCAGACAGAGAGAGGTGTGTGTGTGCTGTGTTTGGGTCCAGTGTGAGCTGACAGGAATCTGGGAGAAGAGCAGAGCAGAGACCAATGAGGGGAGTTAGAACAATAAGTTAAGTCAGATACTGTATCTACCCTGTCTTTGATTAGAGCACAGCAGAGATCAAATCAGAGAAATATGAGGAGTCAGATAGATACCCAGTCTTTGATTAGATCTACTATTGCTATATATTTCTAGAGGGATTGTTAGGAGTGTCAGTAAAAAGAGACTGTTAGTTACTTCAGAATAAAGAGACTCACATTGTAAGATCTGTTCTCTGGTCTTGGGCTCTGGAGGCAGTACAACATCCACTATATTCACTACAGACACACAAACACATTCACAGAGAGAGGGAATGTTATCATCATACCATATTCCACATGTATATGACTAGTAGGGAACTTTCAATGGTCTAAAGTTGATGTTCTTATTATTTTCAACACACCTGTAGTGGAGATCTTGGTCCATTCTCCTTTAAGGACGTCTTCTAGTTTCTCTCTCAGTTCAGACACAGTCTTACTCACATCTCCAAAGTACTGAAGAGGACGGACAACGATGCTGGGTAAGTCTGAAGATACACTGGTACTGGAGAGAGACTGATAACTCTGGGGGGAGAGAGAGAGAGAGAGAGAGAGAGAGAGAGAGTGAGAACCAAATGATTGAGAGTTTTAATTTCATATCACATGTATCAAGGCAGTTGAGTTACCTGGAGGAAATGGATGTGATCCTCTGTGTGTGAGAGCTGCTCCAGCTCAGTGCTTCTCTTCCTCAGCTCAGCTATCTCCTGCTCCAGTTGCTCCAGGAGTCCTTCAGCTTGACTCACTTGAGCCTTCTCTTGGGCTCTGATCAGCTCCTTCACCTCAGAGCGCCTTCTCTCAATGGAGCGGATCAGCTCGGTAAAGATCTTATCACTGTCCACCACTGCTGCCTGTGCAGAGCGCTGTTAAGAGAGAGAGAGAGAGAGACTTGTCTTACTTTAATGAGCCATCCTCATTACACTAACACCCCCACCCCTAAAAGCACATTGCGTGCCACCACAACCTCTACACAATCACATTATCCAGTACCCAACACCACAGTACAATACACCAACCAGCACCACATTCCAACCGTCCGTCCAACCCCTCCTCTCCAGCCGTACAGACAGCCCCCCTGAGCCCCCATACCTCCTGAAACATCTCCACACTGTTGATCATTTTGTACAACTCAAACTCAACCCTAAGGCGTCAACAGTAATGGCATTACCCTGGCAACACAGAAAAAACATGATGAACAGTCTGTCATTGCAGAAAACGGACACCCCTCCCCAACTCCCAGGTCAACCCGAGCCAACCAGCTATTGGTGTCCAGGGCTCCATGTAATACCCTCCACTGGACGACCCCTGACCTTTCCAGCACTGGGAGCTTATAGAGCTCCCTCCACCTATACCCTGCCATGCTCTCAGCCCCCACAACCCCCTGCCACTGATGCCCCTTCACTCCCACTAAGCTCAGAGTGTTAAAAGTCAGTAAGTCCTCCGGACTCTCCTGCCAGTCCCCAGTCTCTGCTGTCACTTGCAGTGGTGGAAACGGTGGTGGCCCCTCCTCAGGCTGCTCCAGCCCTCAGTACTGCAGCATAGAAATCAGAGACCCCTGCTGTATTGAGTCTCTCCGGCCGCATGATGAAGATCTGCTGATCCAGCCCCAAACCACCAGCCCTCCTCAACAGAGCACATGCTGGTTCCCTCCAGCCCACCTCCGTACGGTACAGTAGCCTCTGTGCTGCTGAGTCAGAACGCTGCCACCCTGACCAGAAAAAATTAACTAACTTGCGCTGCAGGTCCACAAGCAGACCACCGGGGGCGTTGAGAATGGCCAATTTAAGCCATAGAGAGGATGCCACCAAGTTGTTGATGATCAGCACCGTCCCTCTGTATGCCACTTGGGAGATGAGCCACCTCCACTTCGTCAGCCTCGACACCACCGCTTGTGACACTCCTTCCCAGTTCTTCCTATCCCAACCCTCCGAGCCCAGATACACCCCAAGCATCTTGAGCCACTCACAGCCCCAATGCAACCCCCCTGGAAGCTGCGGAGGTGCCCTGTCCCTCCATGCCCCACATAACAGAGCCTCACTCTTGCCCCAGTTTCCCTAAGCAGAAGACGCCCCCTCGTACACCCTCAAACTATTCTCCAGGGCCTGTAGGTTCTGCTCATCCCTAACCAACACAGACGTCATCAGCGTATGCTGCCACTGCTATGCCTGTCCCCAACCCTATGCCTGGCTCCCACACTCCCTGTAGCCTCCTGCGTAGCAGGCCCAGAAAGGGCTCAATAACAAGAGTGTATAGCTGCCCTGACAGAGGGCATCCCTGGTGAATGCCCCTCCCTACCCAGACTGGCCTACTGAGCCCTCCCCACACCTTGACCATACATGAAGCCCCAGCATACAGCATTTGAACACAGGCCACATAATTCTCCCCACAACCAAAACAACACATTAAACAGATATTCATGGTCCACCCTATCAAAGGCTTTCTCCTGATTATGAACAGATTGTCTGTGATTGAGCATCCTGGTACACAGTACGTTTGGTCCTTGTGTACAATAGAGTCCAGGTGGGACTTCAGTCTGTTAACGAGGAACTTGGTAAAGACCTTATAGTCCAAACAGAGCAATGCCACAGGCCTCCAGTTCTTTAAGTCGCTCAAATCCCTATTTTGGGCAGGAGAGTCAAAGCCTCCCGTCTACAGCTTAGCGACAGCTCCCCCACCCCGACGCACTCACACAACACACGTCCTGTCCAATAATTCCCCAGAACTTTTTATAAAAATCCACAGGCAGACCGTCTGAGAGACAGCAGCTGAGAGTTTGTGAAAGGCCAGGGAAATGTATATTTGATTTATCTGTGACAGAGAGAGTTTGGAAAGGTCTGTGAGCAGAACCTGAGAAAACCCAGGATAATAATGATAATAATAATAATATGCCATTTAGCAGACGCTTTTATCCAAAGCGACTTACAGTCATGTGCATACATTTTTACGTATGGGTGGTCCCGGGGATCGAACCCACTACCCTGGCATTACAAGGGCCATGCTCTACCAGCTGAGCTACAGAGGACCACAGAGTTCTGCCCTCTATAAATCAGAGTACAACTCCACAGCCTCATCTCCTCACAACAGAAGTTACCCACCCATCAGGCTCCCTCATCTCCCCACAACAGAAGTTACCCACCCATCAGGTTCCCTCATCTCCCCCACAACAGAATTTACCCACCCATCAGGCTCCCTCATCTCCCCACAACAGAAGTTACCCACCCATCAGGCTCCCTCATCTCCCCCACAACAGAAGTTACCCACCCATCAGGCTCCCTCATCTCCCCACAACAGAAGTTACCCCCCCATCAGGCTCCCTCATCTCCCCACAACAGAAGTTACCCGCCCATCAGACAAACGTAAAACAAGGGATCTTCTTGGTTTCCCCACTCTGTTTTTCCAACCCCAAAAAGAAAGAGCTGGGAGCATCCATCTCTCTCAACATGTTAAAGCTCTGGGCTTTCCCTACATCCCATCACTGACAGAGAGACTCAAACTCCCCCTTCTGCTGTCCCCACCTCTCCCAAAAGCCTTGGAAGCTTGAGCAAAAAGTGACATCTTGGAAGAGCTTTACATGGAATTTCCAATAGGACACCTGCCTGGGCCCTGGTGAAACAGAGAACTGAGCCCTGTACTAGGTGCAGACACATTTTGGAAAGCAAAGACAAGGTCATTGATTTTGGCGCTAACCACTAACAACCTACCCTTACACACCTCTTTTGACATTTTAATGTTTTTGTTTGACATATTCCCCCAGTCTCTGCCGCCGTTCATGTTAAGGAAGTCTAACCGTGAAATCTCCATAAGAGGTGGGAGGGAAATCACCACAATCAGAAACCAGTAGAGAAGCCCATAAAGCCGCCATGCCAGAAAAAACATCAATTTAAGCAGATTCTGAAGACATGCCCTTAAGAACCCATGACCCATTTTCTCAGCCTATACCGCTTCCTGGGTGAGAGGACACTAAACCCCTCATTCTTCATCACGTGTTGTACTGACCTTACAAACCTTCCAGGATCAATCAAATAAGACTCCAGCAGAACCTTCTTTTTCCCCTTTAATCTCCATCAGGAACCTAGAAAGTTCTCTCAGCGTATATACTGGGCCCTCAGCCTGACTGGCTGTCAGCTCTGGATCCAATGAGCCGTCTGAAAACGAGACGCCTTGTCCTCCGCTCCCGCAGACTCACCTCCCCCCTCTTCCTCCTCCTCCATTGGCACGGTACCGTCCTCCTCCTCCCCAGTCTCTGCCCCCCTGCACTTCCCCCCTGATCAGTGCCTCTTCCCCAATGACAGGCAATATTTCCTGGGATGAGCCCACCAAGCCTTCGCCCACCGGAGTCTCTGTTACTACAGAAACCTGCCTCAGCTCATGTAGCCCAGCTGCAACCCTCCCCACCACCGCTTTCTCCACGGCCTGCGCACCACCACTTGGCCATGCACTACTACCGTGTAGCTCAGTTGGTAGAGCATGGCGCTTGCAACGCCAGGGTTGTGGGTTCGTTTCCCATGGGGGGACAGTATGAAAATGTATGCACTCACTAACTGTAAGTCGCTCTGGATAAGAGCATCTGCTAAATGACTAAAATGTAAAAAATGTATTCTCCTCCCTCCTGGTACCCCCGCCATTTTTTTGCAATTCTGAGTAATCACTATTTTAGTACGGATTAGTAAGGAAAAACACTTTATTCAGTACTACTGCAGTTGCTTAATAATTCCAATAGATGGCAGCATAAGACCATGAATGACATTTTAGAAGATTAGTTTAGTTCTCTCCCTGGATACACCACCACTCCACCACACAGGAAAACTCCTGCCTGAGCTTTTTACTGTCCCTTTCCACACTGCTAACGCAAGAGGAAGGACTGAAAACACATTACTGTGAAATAATATAATGATGATTCATGTTTATTATTACCTGTTTTTATGGTCATGTTTTGAAATTATACTTCATTACCTGAGCTTTTTACATTTACATTTTACATTTTAGTCATTTAGCAGACGCTCTTATCCAGAGCGACTTACAGGAGCAATTAGGGTTAAGTGCCTTGCTCAAGGGCACATTAACGTCATTTAGCAGACGCTCTTAGCCAGAGCGACTCACAAATTGGTGCGTTCACCCTATAGCCAGTGGGATAACCACTTTACAATTGGGGGGGGGGAGGGGTAGAAGGATTCCTTTATCCTATCCCAGGTATTCCTTAAAGAGGTGGGGTTTCAAGTGTCTCCGGAAGGTGGTGAGTGACTCCGCTGTCCTGGCGTCGTGAGGGAGCTTGTTCCACCATTGGGGTGCCAGAGCAGCGAACAGTTTTGACTGGGCTGAGCGGGAACTATGCTTCCGCAGAGGAAGGGGAGCCAGCAGGCCAGAGGTGGATGAGCGCAATGCCCTCGATTGGGTGTAGGGACTGATCAGAGCCTGAAGGTACAGAGGTGCCGTTCCCCTCACTGCTCCATAGGCAAGCACCATGGTCTTGTAGCGGATGCGAGCTTCAACTGGAAGCCAGTGGAGTGTGCGGAGGAGGGGGGTGACGTTAGAGAACTTGGGAAGGTTGAACACCAGACGGGCTGCGGCATTCTGGATGAGTTGTTGGGGTTTAATGGCACAGGCAGGGAGGCCAGCCAACAGCGAGTTGCAGTAGTCCAGACGGGAGATGACAAGTGCCTGGATTAGGACCTGTGCCGCTTCCTGTGTAAGGCAGGGTCGTACTCTCCGAATGTTGTAGAGCATTCTGAGAGTTACTCAGCTTTTATTAGAAAATGAATGGCATGCCACTGAGATCATTTTCTGTGACGACAGAGTAAATTATTATGCAGCCTCAGAGGGGTGCCCAAACTTTTTCAGACGACTGGATGTACTTCATAGAAACTGTTACCCTTTATATATTCTAACCACTCTATTTAATGTATTCCATATTAAGGGCCCTAACCTAGGAACACAAATCTTTGTTCCTATTAACATTGTGGACAGTTCTCTCTCTCTTTCTCTCTCTCTCTCTCT
>NW_028162528.1:0-15784 GCF_964263955.1 Coregonus lavaretus
GTAGAGGGAGAGGGTGGGGGAGCGAGAGGGTAGGGAAGAGGGTAGGGGGGAGAGGGAGAGGGTAGAGGGAGAGGGTAGGGGAGAGGGTAGAGGGAGAGGGAGAGGGAGAGGGGAGAGGGTAGGGGGAGAGCGTAGGGGAGAGGGTAGGGGAAGAGGGTAGGGGGAGAGGGAGAGGGTAGAGGGAGAGGGTAGGGAGAGGGAGAGGGTAGAGGGAGAGGGTATGGAGAGAGGGTAGGGGAGAGGGAGAGGGTAGGGGAGAGGGTAGAGGGAGAGGGAGAGGGAGAGGGGAGAGGGTAGGGGGAGAGCGTAGGGGGAGAGGGTAGGGGAAGAGGGTAGGGGGAGAGGGAGAGGGTAGAGGGAGAGGGTAGGGGAGAGGGAGAGGGTAGAGGGAGAGGGTATGGAGAGAGGGTAGGGGAGAGGGAGAGGATAGGGGGAGAGGGAGAGGGTAGGGGGAGAGGGTAGTGGAGAGGGAGAGGGTAGAGGGAGAGGGAAGGGGGAGAGGGAGAGGGTAGGGGGAGCGGGTAGGAGAGAGGGAGAGGGTAGAGGGAGAGGGTAGGCGGAGAAGTAGAGGGTAGGGTAGAGAGAGATGGGAGAGGGAGAGGGTAGAGGGAGAGGGGAGAGGGAGATGGTAGGGGGAGAGGAAGAGGGTAGGGGAGAGGGTAGAGGGAGAGGGTAGAGTGTAGGAGGAGAGGGTAGGGAGAGAGGGAGAGGGTAGGGGGAGAGGAGAGGGAGAGGGTAGAGGGAGAGGGTAGGGGAGAGGGTAGAGGGAGAGGGAGAGGGAGAGGGAGAGGGAGAGGAGAGGGAGAGGGAGAGGAGAGGGAGAGGGAGAGGGAGAGGGTAGGGTGGAGGGTAGGGGGAGAGGGTAGGAGGAGAGGGTAGGGGAGAGGGTAGGGGAGAGGGTAGGGGGAGAGGGAGAGGGTAGGGGAGAGGGTAGGGAGAGAGGGTAGGGGGAGAGGGTAGAGGGAGAGGTTAGGGGAGAGGGAGAGGGTAAGGGAGAGGGGAGAGGGAGAGGGTAGGGGGAGAGGGTAGGGGGAGAGGGTAGGGGAGAGGGAGAGGGTAGAGGGAGAGGGTAGGGGAGAGGGTAGAGGGAGAGGGTAAGAGAGAGGGAGAGGGTAGGGGGAGAGGGAGTGGGTAGGGGGAGAGGGAGAGGGTAGGGGAGAGGGAGAGGGTAGGGGGAGAGGGTAGGGGGAGAGGGAGAGGGTAGGGGGAGAGGGAGAGGGTAGGGGAGAGGGTAGGGGGAGAGGGTGAGGGTAGGGGGAGAGGGTAGGGGAGAGGGAGAGGGTAGGGGGAGAGGGTAGAGGGAGCGGGAGAGAGAAAGCGAAGATGAGAGCGGCCTGCTGCTGTTCCATCAGCCGTGGCTAGTCGTTCATTATTTACTGTGGGTTGGGGTGTGGGACAGGAATGGGGGAGGAAGGAGGCTGGGGCTGCGCTGATGGGGAGCAGGGATAATAGGCACGGAGGGTGCTGAGGCATGGAAATATGTTTCAGAACCAGCTTTCGGAGATAACAAACATGAAAACAAACAAACCCTAGAAGTTAACAAGACCTACAGCCATCAAAGAGACAAAAAAAAGCGTTATTTGCTAGGCTGCCGCCGTCCCCGATATAGAAACCACTTGTTTTTCGGTTCTGTAGCAGTACTACACACCCACTGTTCCTCTCCTGGTTTCTCTCAGCATGCTCAGGGATACTGAGAGGCTCAGCTCATGTCTTCTCTATGTCAAGGGCTAAGGCTCCCCCTAAACCCTGCATTGCACTGTTTCAGCAAGGAGCCCAAAGGGCGTTATTGTCTGTGGACGGCAGAACCACTCCCCGCCCCCTACCCCACCCTCCCCAGCCCCAGTTGCGTACGTGTGGGGACACGGAGCAACTGTTGCCCCCTGCTCCCTCTGTCCATCTTGTGGACGGGACCTGATCTGCGAGCGGGGGCTATTTGTTCTTTGAAGTCTTAAGCGCCAGACTTTAGGTTAATCGCCTATCTCCTGATCCCCTGGCTTAGCCGCTGCTCTCTGCCTCATCTGCCTTTCAGTGTGTGGCTCTCTCTCCGAGGCTGGAAAAAATCCTGGTTAAAAATAACACTGAAGCATCACACTACAACCGACCAGCCACTCCGCTCCAAAGGTTGACAAGAACGGTCCCGAGTGATGGACCTTCGTCCCCCCCGCCGCTCACGCACAATCCAAATCAAATGATGAAATTAAAAAAGAATGCGTGCCTGGAACGAGCTCTGTGGCACGCACTCTGGGCCGCTAGCCTGATGTAACAATTGTCATTTTTCTTTAAAGAAATTGGTTTTTGTGGCCTTAAGGATTATCCCTGGTTGTCATCTCAACCCTCCCTGTGTCAGTAATGTTAATCCACCCACTCTCCCTCCCTATCACACTAAGAAAGCTGAATTTAGAAATGCTAGTGATATGAAGGGAGTGTGTGACTTTTCTTTCTTTCTAGTGCTATAGGCAAACACAATAGGGTAAACTGATATCTAAACAGAAAGATACAGTATTTGAGGGGAGGACTTAAAGTGGAGCTGACAGCGTTTTAACTACTTTGCAGATATGAAACAAACAGACAATCACAATATCAGTAAAAAATATCAAATTCCCAGTTTATCCTACAAAACCTTTATAAGAGGTTGAGAGAATAGATGGATGCAGTTCAATGCATGATTCATATAATTCACCAATACATTTTTTGGTAGTCCAAAAAATATTGCAATCAGGTTGTAAATCACAGCTACCTCTACCCATTCGGGATGCACTGTTTCAGTTTCAATTAGTCAATATTTTGAACTAATGCAGATGACTGCTATGTCTGGGAATGTCAATACAATCAAACTAGCAAGGGCAATGATCACAAGTCAGTCATAACATGGCTAATAGGCTAGTGCATGTGTGTCAAGGCCCGTGGGCCAAATACGATACACAAGCGAGTATAAATGAGTCAACAGTTAAGTCATCAACTAATTACAGCCTGATGCGCTCGCATCAGTGAATTCAACTTCAATTGCGCTGCTTTCGTGTGTCCCTTTACAGCGCGCAGCGGAGGGAAAGTGTGCAGACACATGCCACAGTCCTAGCTAGGCTACTAAAATGTTGCAGTCTGGCTTCGGTTTTTAAAGCTTTACAATGAATAACCAAAAAACAAAACCTGCAACAAAACACCATGCAATGGATATACATGTAAACCTATTACAGCAACATTTGAGCAGTAGCCTAGGCTGGCTACTCAACTACATAACATTTTGAGTGCACCGGTGATACAAGCAGTGCAAAAATTGTTAAAACATGTTACATGTTTAAATGTTACAACAACCTATAGCTACGTTTTGGTTATTTGAAGTTATTAATTACTTTTTGATTAGTGTCGCAGCATATTATGCACATCTACAAGCATAGCAAAGGCTGGACACATATTATTTATCTATTTTGTTTTAATATGTTAAAATGCTATATACAGCATCCTATGTACATAAGTGGACATTATAAAGGGCCATATTTTTTCAAATAAAACAATGGCCCGCGAATTCGTTGTGTTTTTCGCTGATTGAGTTTGACACCCCTGGGCTAGCGTATCTATTTATTTTGCTAGCTATTTTAGTGAGCTAAAAACATGGAGCCTGACGTTTGCTAGCTACCTGCTGGGAGGAGTGGGTGAGTGACTGACTTTTTCCCCTCATATCGTTTTCGGTGGCTACAGCTAAAGATTAAGGTGTCATTTGGTTAGCTAGCAAAGAAATGTGAATCGCTTTGCTAGCTAGCTAGCTATGCTGAACTTGAATGACTGTTATCCACAGTTAGTATATCTCTTAGTTCTATTTGGCATCGATCAAATGGGCGGGAAGGCAGGGAAGTTCCCATTAGTTGTCAAAACGTGGGTTGGGACAAGCATGCATTGGCAGCCAAGCTGCAGAAGGACGAGCAGGCTAGTATTCCCCATCGTTTATCAGTGCAATTTTGACAGCCAACTAGCTAAAAAAGTTTGAGAGGGTTTATCTAATGTTTCTTCGTTAGATTGTTTGCTCATCTCGCTCTGGCTAGCATTAGTTGTTGATCTTGTTGTTGTTGATGTGCATAAGCAACTGAGGGAGAGATAGCCTACCTTTTCATGGTTGTTTGATCAATAGGACTGTGAAGTTCCCAAATGTAAGAGGACTACCTTGGTATTTACATATTAGCAGAAATCCATTCAGGTGTATTTTGTGACTTTTGGTGAATGCGTTCTAATGATCTAATGTCGCGCTGTTGCTACTGCATGTAAACACACAGTTCAGTTCAAAGTGAATGATGGCAGGCCCGTGTGGAAAATGGGTTATTTGCATATAGGCCTACTGTAGTTATGATTGGCTATGGTGCACCGGTCTACATAGACTCCGGTCCTGAACAAGACAGATGTTTTTTGGGGGATTTATTTTTACTGCAGTGTCTATTAATTGTCCAAACGCACGGTCACTCTCCCACGCTATATTACTATGAATTTTCACAAATTCCTTACTATACGTCATTCCCAAACATTCTATGAATTTATGAAACCGCGGAAATGACCATATCTAAGTGCTCGCTTGTCAGAAAATGTAAGAAAAAAAAGGTGTCATATTCTTCCTGGGAGTGTATATGAACGGATTTTAATAAGATTTCATGTTGCTAAAAAGCTGTCAGTTCTACTTGAACTGTATTAAGAAAGCAGTGCATTTGATATGGATTGTGATCTAAAATAGGATCTTAAATTATTTGGGTCAGTATATTCACATATACTATACAATACATGAACATATGCACGTGTGTTGCAAACACACACACGCACACATGCACATACACACTCACACTAACACACCGACTTTGAGTCGTGGCTGGCTCTGATCCCAAACCTGGGCCCTTGATCATGCATTAAGTGACCTCATGAGGCCTGCCATCTAACA
Source organism: Coregonus lavaretus (assembly GCF_964263955.1). Lineage (NCBI taxonomy): Eukaryota > Metazoa > Chordata > Actinopteri > Salmoniformes > Salmonidae > Coregonus > Coregonus lavaretus. Next base: position 4,916 of record NW_028162528.1, read on the forward strand.
AGTGCTGATGAGGCCCAAAATAGCCTGTCCTTGTGGGGCTGAGGTGGGGCCACGTCCGTCCGACCGAGGAGCCTCAGTGTGCTGCTGAGCTGGGCCGACGGGCCGCTCCGCCAGGACGTGTTCACTCACAGACCCTAACACGCTGTGACAACATGGAGCGGTGAAGAGAGAGAGAGAGAGAGAGGACTGAGAGGAAGACCTTCTCCTTCCCGCTCCAATGGAAACAGGGCTGATGCTGTGTTCAGGCTTTTAGGCTTGGAAGTACCATTCAGCCTTAAGTAATACAATACCACTGTCCACTTAGCCCCCTCAAGGCTTTAATTAACAGAAGAATTCTGAGCTGCAGCACGGCTGATAGAGGATTTTAAGTCACTAAGGAATGGCAGTGTGTTTTGAGATGTCAAACACTAGCCAACCAGAGGAGGCGATGGATGGCACGCTGAGAAATGTTGCCGACCACAATCTTATCTGATTGTTTGTACAAACATCCCTTGTCACAGTGGATTAAAATAACTCAGAACACTGGGCAGGAAAGTTGCTATTTTCTCACGCATATTTAATAAAAGGGGATTAGTAATGAATTGTTCTAGTATCCATGGCAACTGCTGACCTCCATCCTCCATCTTGGTCCCATTCCTGGTCCAAGCCTTGCAGACAGGTATAGTACATTAAACTGTGGCTACACATATTTATTTTTTATTTATTTTACAAAACAAAATATACACATACACACAGCATACAGACGCACACAAAGATCAATGACATCACACCTGCCCAGACCCACCTGCTCACACCCCCATCCCCAGCGCCCGCATCACTCTCCGCCACATGGCCTCAAACTGCACCATTTTGTTTCTCTCCGTCGCCCACAGGCACTTTCAACATTTAGATAATAAATAAAGCATTTGACCTTTCCATTATGTTAACGATGGAGGATTGGTTGATTTCCAGTTTTTAAGTATACGTTTTGGCTACACATTTAAAACGCTGGACATATCACATACACACATACAAATACTAACTTAACACCAGACATGTTAGTTTTGCTTCCACAAAAGCCTGATCTAAACCTGATCTCAGATTCCTCTCCACACATACTGTAAAGCGGCAAATGGATAAACCTGTAATTCATAAACATGAAACACTCTCCTTCAAAGGACCTCTCCCTCCCAAATACACAACACATGCATGGAAGCCCGCTCGCACACACATCCATACACACAGTGGCAAATGCATCCTTCCTTCCTAAGAGATTTAACCCAACATTAGCGGGTGCACATCCTTGTCAGACAAACAAATATCTTGTAGTGCCTCTCTCCACCGGCTTTCCTACGAATAGGACCGATACTTGGTGGAGAGGTTGCATTGCTCTGTTTAATTTGTTCATACGTTATAGCGCTTTTCCTAATGTAGCTTTTAATTTAGGAGATGAGCGGCCCACTCTGTCTGCGCTAGGCCCGGCTGTATGGATTAGCCGGCGCTGTGTGCTGTTCCAATGAGAACAGTTATTAGATTCAGGTTGCTGGTTAATTAAATAGACTGGGCTTTGTGGTGTTGAGGTGGGAAGGGTGGGCTGAAATGGCGCAGCCACTTAAAGCAATCACTTATATCATTACAATGGAGGAGAACCTCTGTCACTACAGAGTAAGGGAGCATTTTAAGAGTTGAGGTTTATGGTTTACTAGATCTTTTAAGAGATTAGAACAAAGAAAGAGTATAATCTAAATTTCAATACCTAAAATATATCCCTAAAGCACAATTCCTTGTAATTGACCACAAAACCTCAGTTATATCAAATGATCATAACAGAAACCAGAGAATATTTTACATTATTCAGGAGTTGTTAGGGTCATGCAGTGAGGGAGGGCTCATGTTGTATGGGAAGCGATTGTTTATACTGTACAGTCACTCAACTATGAAACCATTTCTGTACCACAACAAATAGCCATCTACAGGCAATTACACATGGTGAGCTAGCCACAACTACAATGCATTTTGGTGTCCGGGGGTGGAGCAAGACACATTTTGGGAGAAATTCCAATTCCATATCCCACATTTCCACTTTCGCACTCACTCACATCTAACACGAAGTTAACCTGACTCCCGATTTCCTTTACATTTATGGGCTACTTCCTGTGTGGATAGGGCAATAACAGGAAGTAGGAAGCAGGTGTTCCTGCATGGGGTGAAAGGTCACAGGAAACTGCGGTTGGCCAGAGGAAATCACTGGAGGGAGGATTCTGAAAACATTTGAGACCAAAGGCAACAGCGCGCAGCACAAAGTTGACACATCTCACTGTCATCATGTTATTGTAGACGTCACAGTCTCGCCATAGTGTGCAGTTGTTGCCTTGAAATGTCAGATCAGATCAAAGTTAGCTAGCACAACAGTACTATTTAGCATTTCAGCTAAATTAGTAATGTATTAGCCTAGGTATCAGTTTGAGTATTGAACGTCGCTCCATGTTATGTGAGATTCAGTGTCGGTGGGTGTGGATGGTTTTTGTTCCTGCCTGCCTGCCTGTCTGTCCTGAGTGAAAGCTGTGGATTTGATTGAGTTAAGTGTTAGCTGCCTCCCGAGTGGCGCAGCGGTCTAAGGCACTGCATTGCAGTGCTTGAGGCGTCATTACAGATCCGGGTTCGATCCCGGGCTGTGTCGCAGCCGGCCGCGACCGGGAGACCCATGAGGCGGCACACAATTGGCCCAGCGTCGTCTGGGTTAGGGGAGGGTTTGGCCGGCTGGGATGTCCTTGTCTCATCACGCTCTAGCAACTCCTTGTGGCGGGCCGGGCGCATGCACGCTGACACGGTCGCCAGTTGTACGGTGTTAACTCCGACACATTGGTGCGGCTGGCTTCCGGGGTAAGCAAGCAGTGTGCCAAGAAGCAGTGAGGCTTGGCAGGGTCGTGTTTCGGAGGACGCATGGCTCTCGACCTTCGCCTCTCCCGAGTCCATACGGGAGTTGCAGCGATGGGACAAGACTGTAACTACCAATTGGGGATAAAAAGGGGTAAAGAAATAAGAGTTAGGTGTTAGCTGCCTGTGCTCCTGCCTGTCCTGTCTCCATGGAGATTAGCGGCTGTAGCTTACAGAGAGCCAGGCTGGCAGCTGTTGCTTAACATGACTTCTCATCTTATCTTACATCTCTCACTCACCCTGCTCCCTGGGGCGACCAATAATGAGACACATGCCATGACAGCCGTGCTCGTGACAACAACCACGTAAAAAAAAGAACCACACACACAACCAAAATAGGCCCTCAATGCGCATGCGTTGTTCCTTTGGGTTGAGAATGGAGTATGCAAGTCCATTCATCAAATGAAACCAGGCAACTGCCCCCTCCCTTCTCACTTGTTGTTTTGGTTACAACCGTCGTCTGAGCAATGTCGACCATGCTCTGCAGAGTCTACAGAGAGTAGTGTATGGACTATTGGAGTTTGGAGAACAGCTTACGTTACTAATAGCCCAGAAACCAACAGGCTACAATGTCTGTCGGTGTGTAACTCAAACACAGAATCATTCCATACAGCACTCTCATTATTATTAATAGTAAAAGAGAGGCACAGGAACTATTTCTGTCTAAAATAACTGCCCTTTATTTGATGCCATAAGAGCTGCTCCTTTTTCCGGCCCCTGCCATCAATCCATCGTTAAGTTCACTCAAAAGCTTAAAGGAAAGATTCACCCATTTTGAATGTTCTATTGTTTTTGTGTATCTCTGAGCGATGTTCTATCAATTCCCAGGGTCATTTCATGTTTTCATGTGCATCTGAGCTAATTGCCGTTCAAGCAGGCAGAAATACAGCCGGTATGATGAGTTTTGCATCGAGATGCACAAAAACCATATAACATTCAAAATGAGTGAATATTTCCTTTAGGTACTGGTTTGTGTATAAGAGTGTATTAGTTTCAATATGTACTGTATGTGTGTGTGTGTGTGTTCCTAGGAAATGTGTGTATGTGTGTGTGTGTGTGTGTGTGTCTGTGTGTGCCTGTATAATGTGTGTGTAAGCGTATATTATGCATAAATTCCTGACTATATCAGAAACGCAAAGTGTTCACTCTTCAGTACCTTTTTCCCAGTGGACTATTCTTTGCCCAGCAGAGAGGTGTGTAACTCATCTGATAACTCCTATAATTACACACATTAATAATCAGGCTGGCCGTGCGGCAGGAGAAGGAGCAGGAACCGCCATCGGCAGGCCCTCGTGTTGTGTTCCACGAATTTAGGTTATGGCCTGCCATCACTGAGTCTGCTCAGTAAGCACAAAAGGGACAACGCCATGAGGGATTAGCATGGCTGAAAACACAGCACAGATACCAGAAAATAACTCAAGTTTTGAATTATGAATACCCAACATGTGCTCTTCGTCCTAAGGGGTAATTTAATGAACGGGACGATAAATAGGTTAGCAGGGTAAATGTTGCAGATGAAAACAATGCAGGTCCTCCCTGAATGATCAATGGAGTGCAATCATCAAGTGACCAGAAGGGATAATCACTTAAAGAGATTAGGAGGGGGAATCAATGGCTTGGCTAATTGAGCCTGTTCTGTGTTGGTGTGAACTGGTGGACTCTGAAAGGACAAACATTAGAGTTCTATATGACAAAATACAGTGACAATTCGTCTTGTCATTTTCATTTGATGGTTGATTCTAAAGGAAGTGGAAGGGGAGAGAGGGTGATGGAAAGAGCAAATCATCTGGATAGAATGCAACAGCACAAATGAGCTGAAAGTCTTAGCCCTGATGTGGGACTATGTGGATTTTGGAGGATGGCCTTTGCCACTTCTAACACCTCATCTATGTGCTTTTTAGCTGGATGACACTTATGAGCCAGACTTCCTTTGTGGTGCTGGGGGAGCTTCCTTCCAGACTCTGGGCTGTGCGATAGCTGGTGACAGGTTGAGGGTAGTGAGGCTAGCGACCCATGGTTAATGTCACGTGTGGTTTTAAGGGGGCCTATCTGGAAGAGCAAGAAACCCCACACCCCAGGCGCCATATCCTGTCTGAGGGAAGTATATCAAAGCCGGAGGATGTCTCTTTCTGTCTGTTTACATGGAAGCTGGGAACACTCCCTCCTTGCATCGAGCCTTTTGCAGACACAAAATCACGAGTTTGGCCACAAACTCACACTGAAAACATTTATTAGATTGTGCCTTCTTCAAAAGACAAATAATCATGACTTCCACCCCCACCCCTTGTTGTGAGATGGTAGCTGCCAACACGCAGACAATGGAGTCAAACTAATGACTGGGATTAGAATCATCCATTTTGGTCTGACTAGCTCAGGGGTCAACATTTTGGCTCAGCTACCGCACTGATGTTCCTCCATAATGGTTCAGTCCAGGATTGTCCGTTTGCTAAGTGATATTCATACCTACTTACCCAATACACACCTACAAACACACACGCACATGCACACTCACACAGACACTTTCTTGCCTCAGTTGGGATAAAATAGGTACAAAAACACATGGAAAAATCCCTTTTACATTCACTATACACTCTCAGGTTGAACTCTTATTTGTCCAGGGAGAGAATGTAGTCTTGGTCTCAACACTAGAGGGTCTTGAGAGAAAAGCGGTAGGGGTTGGGATCATGGTAGTGGGCTTCACCTGTTTGATGCGGTCAGGGTTGACGGTGGTCTGTGGCTGCAGTACACTGACCGGCTCTGATTTCTGGGTGCTCTGCGGCATCTCCCGCACCTTGTCAGCGATGAAGTTATGGACTCCATTCAGAGCCTCCACTGTCCCCTGGATCAGACACACCCGCTCTGTCGTACCTGGAGAACAGACGGAAACACATCAATGTCTCATTCATACATACAGAACATGACTTACTAACTTAAGCCTTTGGCTCCTATAAGGAGCACTGGTTGTTGACAGATACATACAGAACATGTGCAACATTAATTAATGGTAATGTACTCTCATTACCAATAAAGCATCTTGAGAAAATGTCATTTTATGGGTATGTGTAGGCCTAATCAAACATAAAAAAAACACAATGCAATCAGTATGTGTATTTCTTTATTGTCCAGTGACTCCCTCTTTTCCAGATTTCAAAAGTTTCACTTCTGGTCTTTCCCAAGATCGCGGCCAACATAGGAATTGGTTAATAATATTTGCCATCTCAGAAATTACAGGGTTGTATTTTATAACTACAGTCTCTTCTAATAGGTTCCCTTTAGCGGACGCTCCCTACAGTATCTATGCAATGACCCAATAAATATTTTTTTCTGTGAACATTACATTTAACTATTTTAACTATTGTACAGATTGTTTTCAGTTTTCTGACTTCACATCTCCCATCTGTGAAAGTAATATCCGTAATGCCTGGTCAAATTCCATCAGTAAAGTGATACGGAGTCAGCAGGATGAATACACCCCGTGTCCCAGATCTGTTTTGTACTGTTTTGCCAACTCCTATTGTCATTGCCATACCAAAATGACCATTTAGGAGTTGGGTATATCACAGACAGATCTGGGAACAGGCTAGGATGAATATACTCAAGAGAATAAATCTTACAATTGACTTGAGGCGTGCCTAAATTAAGTCCATGACTGCTATACTATGGTATGTCATATCATTTTAAATGTACACAGTGGTGATATACCTAATGAAGCCTGTTAGGCAGCATGATTACTACTGAGTAATTAACATCACCCCAGGTCAAAGTGCGCTTACAGTAATATAGCAGATTAAGGATCTAAGTCACGCTATATGCACTGGTCCTATATATATACAGTACCAGTCAAAGGTTTGGACACACCTACTCATTCAAGGGGTTTTCTTTATTTTTACTATTTTCTACATTTTAGAATAATAGTGAAGACATCAAAACTATGAAATAACACATATGGAATAATGTAGTAACCAAAAAAGTGTTAAACAAATGAGATTCTTCAAAGTAGCCACCCTTTGCCTTGATGACAGCTTTGCACACTCTTGGCAATCTTTCAACCAGCTTCACGAGGTAGTCACCTGGAATGCTTTTCCAACAGTCTACCATCATCAACCATTTGGCTTCACTATTGCATGTCTAGAACCATGATTAGCAGTGATACAAACGTTTAAAACGTCAACATGGCCACATCTGTTCAGTGTTACACTGTACTGTGATCCCATGACATGATGAAGTTGTGAACGCAGCTGAAAAAACAGCCACACGGCTATGGAGTGTCTTGTTATTCAGAGCATGGGCTACAGTACATAGTGTTGGACAGGGAGTCTACTGAAAGACTCCATATTGGACTAATTCGGTAGTAACACGAGTCATTGACTGGTCTGACATTGGAGTCTCCCTCAGGAGGGGACATGGACAATAAAAGGGTTCATTTACGATGTCGACCTCTGTACTCTACATGAAGCACTTCATTTTTAGGTCCAGATTCTATCAGTCTGGCTACAGACCTCGGTTACTTATCTTCCTCTACTGCCGTTATCGGGTGCATTGGCGCCATGCATCCAAGACAAACACAACTTCTCTCTGTGTAAATATATCATCACCATTCTCTCAGAACATGAGTGTGTTTAGACCATGAAAGGAAAACAACCCTCCTAAAAGCCCTCATAATGTGGCAGAAACTAGGCCAATCCCAAACTGAGCCCTCTCCCTCCCTCTCTCTCTCTCTCCCTCCCTTCAACCCTATTTTTCTCTCCCTCTCCCTCTCCCTCTCTCTTCTGTTAGGGCTGGACTGAAATCTGTCCTTATCGCCTCCAACCAGTCGCAGCTTCCTGCTTCCTCCTTTCCCTCCATTGTTTTCTTGGGCCAATGGGGTTGCGTTTGGCCCTGCGCAGTACCAGTTGTGGCGAGCTATTAATACAGGGAAATGTAGGAATTTCAGACTGTGGGTTGGGGTAAAGAGCCTCTGTGAGTTCCTGACAGCTGGTATCCCAGGGGTAATCTGGGCCCGACCACTTCAGCCAGTGGATTATTAGGGCAGAGATGGCCATTGTCTTGGCATGGGGATGTGGGTAAAGGGGGTGTTGAGGGGAGGGCAGACTGGTTACACAGCAGCATAGGCCATCCTATCAAATCCTATCAAATTGTACCTTTTTTTGCAACTCTTTTTCTGTATTTTCAATTGTATAGGTCATTTCTATAGATGGACTGTCTGTCTGCGGTTTGATATTCAGCAGCACAGTTGAACATGACTAGTTACATGAAGGCCTAGGAAAGTGATGACTATTGTAATGTAGCTAAAGGGGAAAAGTGTGTGTTGGTGTGTGTGTAAGTGTGGGTGTGTGGGTGTGTGGGTAGGAGGGGGTGAGGTTACATGGGGTAACCCTGCAGGAGAAGTGTCACTGTTTGACAAAGCCTTTCTCTGCTATGTTGACATTTCCCACAGTGCTCACAGAGCACGCTCAGTTGGCAGTCCCATCACCACTACTCGTGTCGGTCTGACTAACCTCTACCTGGTTACTGCTATAGTCACAGTTACTATGGCAGGGAAACCCCTTGTTTCCTCCCAATCAAAAGCACAAAAGACTGCTTAAAAGTGTGTTGTATTTTCTTATTTACAATTTCTACGAGTGAATGATTTCCTTCTACAATAATCTGAACCTGAAATTAATGAAAATATGAATACAACTGAACATTTGATAGGCATTATAGGGAACAGGTAAAATATATTCTTCAAATGAACCACGTTTTGGAGCCTTTGGCCTGACACAAGTCATTGAGAAGCACTTCATGTAGTAGATGGATGGCCTGGCTGGGAGAATTCAGCTCAGCAACAACTGCTATGCTGAGAGCGATGGGCCATTTCAAGAGCAGTTGTTTTTATGGAATCATTAATTGTGTGACTCATTCATTCCCTGCACGAATGGGCAGAGAGGGGAGCAGAGGGGAGCTGCTGAGAGATGATATGTGTCCTGGCCTCCCCTGCTCCCCTGTTCCCCTGCTCCTGAGAGCATGACAAGCCTCACATGCAGCAGCAGTAGGGGGGAAACCCTCCGCCTCCATGTCCTCCTACACAGCTCTTACATACACACTTCTCCTGGCAAGAGAGTCCTGGTGGACGTCCAATGACAGAGCCCATCTCTGGATCACCAGGAAGTGCTTGAAGATGTATTTAATTCTATCGCTTTCACTGAAATCATCCCAGTATAATCCCTTATTCCAATTCTGAGACTTCTTGAAAACAATCCAGGATTCTATCATGGCTGGATTCACACTTGGATAACCTTAGAGAGGAAAAGCCTTATAAATACCAATCTTATACAGTGAGTTATGGTGGGTAGGTTTAAATGTAAGCTCATTAAAGGGAGCTCCTTAGGCCCTGCCAAAACCCGGTAAACTGTGTACCTTTAATCTAATAGCAAGATTATTACATTTTACATTTACATTTTCGTCATTTAGCAGACGCTCTTATCCAGAGCGACTTACAAATTATTATCTGCCTATTATAGGTGAGACTTTCATCCATTTTGTTTCAATGGGTTAAATATCACCAAATAGAGGAAATGTGATGAGGCAGAATCACTCAGCCATGTCACATAGGCTGTGTTTACACAGGTAGCCCAATTCTGATATTTTTCCACTAATCAGATCAGCTCTTTTGCCAATAATTGAGCAAAAGATCAGAATCCCCCTGCCTGTGTAAATGCAGCCTAAGAACAAAAACTAATGCTGATTTTTTAAAAAGCTATCAGACACTCAAAGTGTGTTGTTCTCATGTGTAAACAGAATGCATACTCTCCAGTAACCTTATGGTCATATTATGGTGGTAAAGTATTTATAGATTACAGGTTAACTCTGAGTCAGTCATACCACAACGGTTGAATAGATCAAAAACCCATGTCTCCAAGGGCAGAACTCACTGTCATTTAGAAAGTGCTGACCACAAGCTAATACCAGCCTAGCAGAGAGAGATTGATTGATTCATTGATTGACAGGGCACTGAACCCATAGAAATGACCACGGCCACCTCAATAACCAATTAAATTGGTTTTAACGGCTTAACGACCCGGCCCAGCTCCAGGGACAAAGGATGCAGAGCTATCTGTCTCAGCAGACAGGGGGACACTGTAGCAGAATACTGTCTGCCTGCCTGTCTGTCTGTTCTGACTAGGTTTTGGAACATTAACTCTAACCCATGGAAGGGGTTACAGATGTTTCCTGGCTTGATGACCATCAGAGAGAGAGAGAGACAGAGAGAGAAAGAGATTGTGTGAGACAGAGTCAACGAGGACGACTGAGAGAGGGGGGAGAAGTATAAAAACAGGTTTCACCCTTCCTCCATGACTCGTATTTTCCTGTCCGCCTATCGCGGCTCACTTGATTGCACTTTTGAAACAGATGGGTCCCCTGAGAGTCGGGGGCTCATTGTCTATAGGCTGGGAGCCTGAGCCTACCCACAAACCAGGAGAGAGAGGTGCTGGGGAACAGGGACTCCAGGGACCCTATACAGTGTGTTTATGGGATTGGTTCAGTCCAGAGCCATGACTATTCCTCCTATTCACCCAGGCAACTGGCAGGCCCCCGAAAATATTGCGGGGCAGCTGTTGCCTGTTGGGTGACGTAATGTGTTATTATTAAAAAGGAGAGGTTGCATGTGAGGAGACTGCACTGGATGTGGATGTTGCATGTGCTTATGCAATCATGAACAGTAAGGGAGGAGGGGGTTGGGGTCAAGGAAACTTGGCAAATGGTTTCTGTCCAAAATCACTTTATGTCTTTTGAATGTGCTCATGTCAGTCATGTTCCAGGGTGCGTGTGAGAGAGAGAGAGAGAGAGAGAGGAGAGAGAGAGAGAGGAGAGAGAGAGAGAGAGAGAGAGAGAGAGAGAGAGAGAGAGAGAGAGAGAGAAGAGGAGAGAGAGAGCGAGAGAGAAGAGAGAGAGAGAGAGAGAGAGGAGAGAGAG